>NW_011494796.1:7444601-7487460 GCF_000754665.1 Bison bison bison | reverse complement strand
CTGCAGTCTATGCCCCCAATTCAGAGAATTTAACTGATTAGTTCAGCCAAGTCGGCCCTGGTGGAAACCCCTGGACTAGTCAGCACTGGCCTGGTGCCTGTAGAGCAAGATGGAATCACATAATAAAACTGTGAGTTCACACACATGTCAGACAGTCAGAGGGAGCAGAGCATTTGCAGTGGTCAGAGATCTAGAAAGACATCTTGAAAATATCTTGCAGTGGTCAGAGATCTAGAAAGACATCTTGAAAATATCTTGCAGTGGTCAGAGATCTAGAAAGACATCTTGAAAATATCTACTCAAATTATTTTATTAAATTCTTTGGTTCTTTGGAT
Organism: Bison bison bison; assembly: GCF_000754665.1. Taxonomy (NCBI): domain Eukaryota; kingdom Metazoa; phylum Chordata; class Mammalia; order Artiodactyla; family Bovidae; genus Bison; species Bison bison. The sequence continues at coordinate 7,487,125 of NW_011494796.1, read as the reverse complement.
GGTATGGGGGAAGTAATAGCAAAAATACAGTTTATCTTTTGCCAGATTCTCACTCTGTACGTAAGTAACCTGTTGGGCAAAGTTGCTGTCACCACCCGTTTTGGTGGCAGACAGACCTGGGTGCCACTCTGGCTCTATAATTTTGAGATGTGTATTTCTGACTAAGTTCCTTAGTCCCTTCTGGTCTCTCAGTCTTCTCAATTGTAAAATGAAAATGATCACACCAACCATACATGTTTGCAACATGTATAAAACAGAAAAGTACAAATAAAACAAGCAACATAGTAAGTACAGTACCTGAAAAAAAGGAGGTGCTCGATAGTATTGTTTATTTAGCATATCCACCATTATTAAAGTAAGTTGTTGCGCCAAACCCATTATTAACACCGGTGTCGCATTGATTGATATCCCCATGGTCAACCTGTCAGGTCCACATATTCTAATGAGATGTTGTGTTTGGCTCAAGCTAACTCTACTGCTCATCTATCTTGCTACAACATTTTTCCACATACAAAGGAAAAACTGCAATGAAATGGAAAATTCACGTTGGCAGGTAAACAGAGGACATCATTCATATTATTTGATTAAATATTATTTTAAAAGTCAAAAGCATGTTGTCAAAATTCATCTAGAAACAAGAATTCTCAATTCATATTGACTCATTGACAGTATCATCAAGGGATCAAGTATGAGCCTTTGCCAGATGAGCTCAATCCAGAGCAAGAAGGAGGTAACTGGGAGTAAAAACTTTTTAATTTTTTAAAATTCATTTTGTATTGAGGTATAACCCTTAAAATACAATACAACTGTGAGACTGAAAAGAGGAAATATTTGAAAAGTTGGGCGAGGCTGTGTTGTGGTCGTTTCAGGTAAACAGTGAAGGGACTCAGCCATACACATACAAGTATCCATTTTCTCCCAAACTCCCCTCCCACCCAGGCTGCCACATAACATTGAGCAGAGTTCCATGTGCTAGACAGTAAGTCCTTGTTGGTTATCCATTTTAAATACAGCAGTGTGCATATTTCTATCCCAAACTCCCTAACTTTCCCTTCACCCCATCCTTCTTTAAAGGGAAAATGCCTTTTACACCCAATAAGCTTGCGCTGTCACTCCCTACCCCCCAAGAAAATGAAAGACGAAGAAGAGTAAAAGACAACATAAGGCATAACTAGTGGCTTCTGTTTGCTTTGTGCTCCAGGACGTGGTCAGGACAAGTCATCAGGTCTCAGAGTGAATTTTCTAGTTACCATGGATGATGCATTGGGTCGACTGTGGTGACGGATTGTTGGTATTAGTAGACCTGAGTGTGATTAATAAGGCTGCTCTGTATCTGACAGAGTGGGAATGGCACCACTAAAATTGAATGGAGGCAATCCTACTAAAATCTGTTAGGGATGCTCCTTGGGGGAAAAAAAAAAAAAAGTACAGGGGAAGTACCAGGAGTAGAAGCATCAGTTCACCAGCTGTAGCCACATAGATCAAAGCAAGATGGCAAGGTCCCACTAAACAGAAGAACCTTCTGCTTCTCACTTGGTCTTCTTAACAATGAACAAGCTAGATTCCTTCCCTCCTTCCCCAGAGGCATGCATTTATTTATAGCAGGACTGTGTATGTACCAGTGTATATATTTGTGTGAACTGTTACCTGTGTGGATGGGAGAAGAAAATCAAACCAATAATACATTTGAGTACATTTTTGTTTTTAAAAGGTGTCAAGTGACAGATTTAAAGTAGAGAGAGAGAGGGCAAGAGAGAGGGAGAGAAGGAGTCAATCTTTAGTCTATTAGCAGATGTGTTTAACATTTAGATACTAGAGCCAGGGTTTCATATGACGCAAGATGAAAATATATTCTCTTATGACAATATATCTTTCATCACCATTAAAATACAATAAAACTGTATGGCGGAAAAGAGGAAATATTTGAAAAGTTGAGTGAAGCTGTGTCATATATTTAGAGTTAGTATCTGAGAGTTATGTTTCTGATTAAGGCTGTATCAGGAGACTTAAAAGGAGTAAAATATACCTTTGGACATCTCTCTGAGCTTCAGAAAATGGAATGTGTGCTTCTAAAATCAAAGGCAACTGTTTTTATTGATAGTCTATCTGGAAGGACTATCAGCACAGAGCCTGCTACTTTGCTGGAGGGCAGAGTAGTGGGGCCTTAAAAGGTGCTATTACTGATCAATTGCCTTGTATAATCAATGTGGACTTTTGAGAAATGTCAATACTATCTCTATGCAATTGCCCCTCAGGGGTGGTGGAGTCTTGTAGAGCAAAACCTTTAGTGACAACATTATCATTCATAATGAAGATCTACAAGATGCTAGATGAGTTTCTATTTGTTCTAGATAAAGTAAACACAACTTTATTTGTCTAGAACTTTAATTCTAAGCAGACTTTCTGGAATATTTTCCTTTCATAGATAATTACTATTTTATTATGTCTACTTAATCTGTTTTTTAAATTGCAGTTAGGATAATTTAGCAATGGAATTAGTCTATACCTATATGACACTTTACAACTTACTACTTTGTATATGTAATTTCATTTGAGTGTCATAACTTTTCAAAATATGTTGGGCTCTTCTAATATTTGCACGCATCCCCTCCCAAGTTATTGAAGTCTTGGAGAAGGAATGGAGAAAAGTTGAAGATTTGTATGCTCAGAGATGGGAATAATCTAAGATTTGGAAGTTGTTTCAAGGGTAAATTAAATAATGGGAGAAGTAAGATTTTAATTCTATATATTTTCATCTTTCAACTGGTTATTTCACAGTTTTATAGATGGAATTCATATTTTGCTTAATGATGGAGCTTTGATGCTAACTCATTGTACCTGGGGTATAATATTTTCTTATAGATCTAGCATGTTTAATAAAAATTTTATGCTTATTATTCAATCATAAAGGAAATTAACCCTGAATATTCATTGGAAGGACTGATGCTGAAGCTAAAGCTCCAGTACTTTGGCCACGTGATGCAAAGAACGGACTCATTGGAAAAGACCCTGTTGCTGGGAAAGATTGAAGGCAGGAGGGAAGGGCTGGCAGAGGATGAGATGATTAGATAGCATCACTGACCCAATGGACATGAATTTGAGCACACTTTGGGAGATACTGGAGGACAGAGGAGCCTGGTGTGCAGCAGTCCATGGGATCACAAAGAGTCAAACACAACTTAGCAACTGAACAGCAACTTATTATTCTCTTATTTGTTAATCTATTTGTGAACACAATTATAAACCTCATTCTTGTCAAATACAACCCTTCCTAACAGTAAGAACAGATCAAATCCACAAGAGAGCAACATGCAGCGGACGGTTTTTATTAAACACCAGTTTTAAAGATATAAGCAGATTCTGCCAAAAAGTTGTCCGTGTATCAAACTGAGGTATGCACTCATTTTTTAAACACATTTATGTTTTATTAAATCTACAATAGTTGATATGTATTTAATGCTCCAAGTGATATACAAAGATTTACTTTAAATTTTTTAAATAAACGTATTAAAAGCATGATTCTAAAAAAATTTAAAAATACCTACCTACCATACACCAATTATCAATCAGTGTCTATACTTATAAATTAAATCCTTGATTTCCATGTCAGCACTAAATGCTGATGCACCCTCATGCTACAGTTATCACGAAAGCAACTCGACTCTGCTAACCCTCAGGGATTTACTATATACACAGAAGAAGAAGCTGGAAGGTAGAGCACACGAGGTGCCCACCAGTCTCACTCTGGTCCCCTTCTATGCACCCACCATGGTGACCCAGGCATGCTGAGGCGGAGGTACTATGTGTAAATCTGGAAGGGACTTGGTCCGAGTGTCCAAGGTGGTCAGCATGTTTATTCCAATCTAGGTGAGTGTATAAGCTGGTCTTAGTGTCACCGGGAACAGACCCACACCTGTGCAAAGGCTAACCTATTTTCTCTTTTATTCCCTACATCACAATCCCTTAAATATGCCCACAGCTGTGCTGGCTTAACAGAAATCAAGACAAAAGCCACAGATGCAAAATCAGAGAACCAACATGAGTTAGAAAAGTCCAACATGGCGACAGTTAACTGCTCTGAACCAGTTCCAGTCCGACCAGGAGGCCAGCACCTGTGCAGATGAGACTCAATGTTCAGAAGCTGCCTTTTTGCCTCATTACCATGCTAAGATCGCTGCCCAAATGGAAGACTTGCACTTTCCTAGACATGACTAGTGCTGTGTGCAAAGGAGTACAAAGTGCTGTGCATGTTCTGGTTGTTTCTGGAAATTTCAACCCCCTTGCCAGAATGCTGGTGGCATACTCACCTCTTCTTACAAGTTTCCCGCTTCCTTCTTTCAGGGGGGAGGGGTCTTTAAAGGACTAGCTCTCCTTTCCCCATCCTCGAGCTACAAATAGAATGTCTGCCACTTCCTTTCTTTGGGGGAAGGGGTCTGTACAGGACTAGCCTTCCCTTCCCCATCAACCAGTTACAATTAAAGTTTCTGCTCCACTTTCCTGAACCTGGTTTCATTCAATTGGCGCATGTGGCACCAGGCAAGCAAAGGTTCAGTTGCGGTCCCAGTCCATCTGAGAAGGTCGGTAATGATACTATTGGTCACCTATTTCTCTAAGGAAAAGTTTTCTTGGACAAAGTACTAATCCTCAAACAAGGAGTAGGATTCCAGGTTGATTTCTCCCATGTGGAGGTAAGGCAAATAGTGGAAGAGAGGCTGGTACAGAAACTCAAGCTCCCACTGTCCTTTCCATCTCCAAGTAACCTGCAACTTAGACTGTCACTGCCAAGGGCCTGCCCAGTGTTCATGCCACCACTTCTGACATGGTATGCAAATGCAGGGAATGGGAGCAGAGCCTAGTCTTAAAGGGCGCCTCCTCACCCCACAGGCAGCCCTCTTTGCCCCTGGACGTTTGGGCAGCAAGAGTCCCTGTGACATAGTTTAGGGACTGGTTGCCCATCAGCTTTAGAAAAATTGTTTTCTTTGGAGTTCTACCACTCATTGACTGAAAACTCTTGGACAAGTCACCTAAAGCTTTGAACTTTAATTTCTTCATCTTAAAAAAAAAAGTTAATAATAATAATACACTTTATTTTGTTGGAGGAAATAAGTATCATATTTTAAAATGAGTAAACTCCATAAGTGGAATCTATTAATTTATAATTAGCATGCATGTATAAAATGTTGACATTTATTTCTCCAAAGGTTAGTCTAGTATTTCCCCCCACTGGATGTTTGTTTGTCGCAGGAACCTACACCTAATAAACATGCATAAATAAATGTTGGGAAAATAAAGACATCCATCCTTGTGGGACCAAAGGCACACTTAACAATATATGCCATCAAATGTATTCCTATTAGATTTAATTCAGTCTTCCTCATTCCGAGTTTTATACTGTGCAACAAGTGGTTGAACTGATCATTAATTTCCTTGACCAAGTTTTTATTATTTATTATTATTATTGATTTTTTCCTATTAATTGTATAATTGTGCTTGGTTTTATTTGGCATATAGCTGACAGTTTTTGGATATTTTTAGGTCTTTATTTTGCCTTTGAGATCATGAGAAGCACTCTGTGTAATATGAAAGGATCTCTTTGTAAGGTGTGTTTTCATAACACCTAGAAAAAAATAACTTCTTAACTGGCTTGAAAGGACTAAAGCAATCCTGTTGAAATTGTGTCTGGAGTCCTGAAGAGCATCACTCTCTTCCATAAGTGCTGGCACTAGAATGGCCAGTTCAGTTCAATTCAGTCACTCAGTACTGTCTGACTCTTTGTGATCCCATGGACTGCAGCACGCCAGGCATCCCTGTCCATCACGAACTCCCGGAGTCTACCCAAACCCGTGTCCATTGAGTCAGTGATGCCATCCAACCATCTCATCCTCTGTTCTCCCCTTCTCCTCCTGCCCTCAATCTTTCCCAGCATCAGGGTCTTTTCAAATGAGTCAGCTCTTCACATCAGGTGGCCAAAGTATTGGAGTTTCAGCTTCAACATCAGTCCTTCCAGTGAACAACCAGAACTGATCTCCTTTACGTCAGTTGGACTGATCTCCTTTACACTGGTTAGATCTCCTTGCAGTCCAAGGGACTCTCAAGAGTCTTCTCCAACACCACAGTTCAAAAGCATCAATTCTTTGGCGCTCAGCTTTCTTCACAGTCCAACTCTCACATCCATACATGACCACAGGAAAAACCATAGCTTTGACTAGACGAACTTTTGTTGGCAAAGTAATGTCTCTGCTTTTTAATATGCTGTCTAGGTTGGTCATAACTTTCCTTCCAAGGAGTAAGCGTCTTTTAATTTCATGGCTGCAGTCACCATCTGCAGTGATTTTGGGGCCCCCCAAAATAAAGTCAGCTACTGTTTCCACTGTTTCCCCATCTATTTCCCATGAAGTGATGGGACCAGATGCCGTGATCTTCGTTTTCTGAATGTTGAGCTTTAAGCCAACTTTTTCACTCTCCTCTTTCACTTTCATCAAGAGGCTCTTTAGTTCTTCTTCACTTTCTGCCATAAGGGTGATGTCATCTGCATATCTGAGGTTATTGGTATTTCTCCAGGAAATCTTGATTCCACCTTCTGTTTCTTCCAGCCCAGCATTTCTCATGATGTACTCTGCATAGAAGTTAAATAAGTAGGGTGATAATATACAGCCTTGATGTACTCCTTTTTCTATTTGGAACCAGTCTGTTGTTCCATGTCCAGTTCTAACTGTTGCTTCCTGACCTGCATGCAGGTTTCTCAAAAGGCAGGTCAAGTAGTCTGGTATTCCCATCTCTTTCAGAATTCTCCACAGTTTATTGTGATCCACACAGTCAAAGGGTTTGGCATAGTCAATAAAGCAGAAATAGATGTTTTTCTGGAACTCTCTTGCTTTTTCAATGATCCAGTGAATATTGGCAATTTGATCTCTGGTTCCTTTGCCTTTTCTAAATCTAGCTTGAACATCTGGAGTTTATGGTTCACGTATTGCTGAAGCCTGGCTTGGAGAATTTTGAGCGTTCCTTTACTAGCATGTGAGATGAGTGCAATTGTGCGGTAATTTGAGCATTCTTTGGCATTGCCTTTCTTAGGGACTGGAATGAAAACTGACCTTTTCCAGTCCTGTGACCACTTCTGAGTTTTCCAAATTTGCTGACATATTGAGTGCAGGACTTTCAAAGCATCATCTTTCAGGATTTGAAATAGCTCAACTGTAATTCCATCACCTCCACTAGCTTTGTTCATAGTGATGCTTCCTAAGGCCCGCTTGACTTTCAGTACTTGGACGCAATCTCAAAACCACAGAATGATCTCTGTTCGTTTCCAAGGCAAACCATTCAATATCATGATAACCAAGTCTATGTCCTGACCAGTAACGCTGAAAAAGTTGAAGTTGAACAGTTCTATGAAGACGTACAAGACTTTGTAGAACTAATATCCAAAAAAGATGCCCTTTTCATTTTAGGGACTGGAATGCAAAAGTAGGAAATAAAGAAAAACCTGGACTAACAGGCAAAATTGGCCTTGGAGTACAGAATGAAGCAGGGCAAAGGCTAATAGAGTTCTGCCAAGAGAACACACTGGTCATAGCAAACACCCTCTTCCAGCAATACAAGAGAAGACTCTACACATGGGCATCACCAGATGGTCAACACCAAAATCAGATTGATTATATTCTTTGCAGCCAAAGATAGAGAAGCTCTATACAGTCAGCAAAAACATGACCAGGAGCTGACTGTGGCTCAGATCATGAACTCCTTATTGCCAAATTCAGTATTAAATTGAAGAAAGTGGGAAAAACCACTAGACAATTTAGGTATGACCTAAATCAAATCCCTTATGATTATACTGTGGAAGTGAGAAATAGATGCAAGGGACTAGATCTGATGGACAGAGTGCCTGATGAACTATGGATGGAGGTTCATTACATTGTACAGGAGACAGTGATCAAGACCATCCCCAAGAAAAAGAAATGCAAAAAAGCAAAATGGCTGTCTGGGGAGGCCTTACAAATAGCTGTGAAAAGAAGAGAAGTGAAAAGTAAAGGAGAAAAGGAAAAATATACCCATTTGAATGCAGAGTTCCAAAGAATAGCAAGGAGAGATAAGAAAGCCTTCCTCAGCGATCAATGCAAAGAAATAGAGGAAAACAACAGAATGAGAAAGACTAGAGATCTCTTCAAGAAAATTAGAGATACCAAGAGAACATTTCATGCAAAGATGAACTCGATAAAGGACAGAAATGGTATGGATCTAACAGAAGCAGAAGGTATTAAGAAGACCTGGCAAGAATACACAGAAGAACTATACAAAAAAGATCTTCACGACCCAGAATGGCCAAGGTGTACCTTTTTCATCTGGTCACCCGGGGACAGAGTCAGGATGAGGATACAAAAGTGTTGGTTTTTCAGTCCTTTAAACCTAATTGTCTTAACCAGAACAGTTAGAAGGTTTTCAGGAAGAGTCATCATGAGAACACGGTAACTCATTTCAAGTGTGGTATGTGGCGTTATGTGGGACACCACGGAATTGATTCTCCTGCAATTTCCTCCTTGCAAATTCATCCCTGGTTAAATTTTTGAGATGGTAATAGTACTGCTCTCAAAGTCTCAGTGGAAAGAAATGCTTATAATCAAGGATATGTTGCCTTTTTTCTAGGTCTGTGGACTGTATTTGTGAAGTTCTACCCCAAAAGGGCTCATTTTGTTCAAAGAAAGAAATCATTTTTAACATTCTCTGATATCAATTCATCTCTCATTTTCAACCAGTTCTGTTTATTGTTCATACTGATGTTACCCAGTATCAGAAATTTTCAGTACACAGCAAAAAAAAAAAAAAAAAATTATTTAACACACACTAAAAAAAATAATCTGTCAAACTGTCAAAATGGGCATGAATCATTCCTAAAGCATTAGCTAGGGTGAGACAAGGGCCAAAAGAAATTGAATTAAAAAGGGAAGGAGAGGTCCTTAAATATCCACACTTAGGTTAAGAAAAAGATATATAGGAACAGGAGGGGAAGTCTGTTGTATTCATGATCTGCATATGGTCCAGTTGAGCAAGAAGAGAGTATTACTATTAAGCTTTCTTAGATATAGTCACAGATTGCCAAGTGGAATAGTAGAATAATCCACTGGACAGATAAACAATAAAAGACATTCTTGAAACCCTGTTATTGTGCAAGATTCTCTTAAGAAACCTGGTGATAATTTGTCAAAATTGCTCTTAAAACAGTTGCATAACTGGATGGCCATAAGTGGACATACTGGGCTTCCCTGTTTCAGCAGTTAAGAATCCACCTGCCTATGCAAGAGACATGGGTTTGATCCCAGGGTCAGGAATATCCCCTGGAGAAGGAAATGGCCACCCACACTAGTATTCTTACCTGGGAATTCCCATAGACAGAGGAGCCCTGCAGGCTACAGTCCACGGGGCTCAAAAGAGTCAGACATGACTTAGTAACTAAACAACAGCAACAACAAGTGGATGTACCAGGAGCTAAAAACTTGCATCTCTGCCCAGAGCATAAGCACTGAAAGTTTGGAGACCTGAGAATTTTTATCATCATGTGTCTAAGACCACTGAGTTTATATCTAAGCATGTGAAAAATAAATAAATATAAAGCAAAACTTATTTTAAAAGGGAAGGGAAAAAATGTCTTTCTTAGGCAAGGGATCTGGTGGTGACATCTCTCAGGACCATTTTTAATAGGAAGTGAGAAAGCAAAACTCTTTTAGTGAACTAGACACAAAGCCAGTGGAGTGTGCTGAAATAAGCTGAATATGGCTGACCTTTGAGTTGGACACCAAGTTTTATGCCCCAGCAGATGTCAAAAGGTCCTTGAAATAAAGAGCTGACTGGGAAATCTCAGCAACAAAGAGTTGATGTTAGAGATGGAGAAGAAGGAAACAGGTAAGCCAAGGTGGGTCAAGAGTGGAGGGGGAGGACGTGGTCTTCAGCACCTGCCTGGGCAGCCTCTGTTGTTTCTGATGCAGTTTGAAAAGAAACAAAAGTAAAAATTTGATCCAAATGAAATGGGGCATTCTTTTTGTGTAACAGATTCATTTAACTCAACACTGCCCTTCAAACTTACATTCAGTGAAGAGATTCTGTATAGCTCTTGAATAGCTCAGTTTTACCTGTGTTGAGCACCAGATTCTAGTAGATTACATCTTGCTTCTTACTGCTCCTGAACGTCTCAACAGAGAATGACGTTAGCTGAGATGCTGGGACTGGAATTAACATCTTATTAAGGTGTCTATAGCGTCTGTGACATTAAAAAGAACATCAGACTTTCTTTTTTTTTCCCCAAGCAGTGCTGCTGACAGAGAGAAGGACTTTGTCCAGTCAGCTTGTGACAAGAAGGTATTTTCTGAAATGAAGTCAAAGAAAAAATTTGGTCTTCTGTATCCTTTTTTGTGGAGGGTACATGTACTGTGGTAATTTGACAGAGCAGTAGAATGCCAAATGTTGGACAGTTCAAAAGGCATTGTGAACCTACGAGGAATACTTGTTTTTGGTGAAATCTGTTTTTGATGCTATTTGAATAGTTATGACTTTCAAGGATAAAAATAACTAGTATTTACTGAGATTGTAGTGTAGCTCATGACCTATTTCATTAAGGATTTGACATTGATAATGTCATTCTATCATCATAGCAACTCTATCAGTTGATTCCTATCCTCAATTTATAAATTTTCTAAATTTATGTAAGTAGTAAGTACAATACTGTGATGCTTCCTTCTACCGGATGTTAAGAATTGCTTTTCATTTTATCTATAGACTTTATGTTTAAAAGCTACATGTTTATAGCAAGATTGAGCAGAAAGTACAGAGACTTCTTATGCACTCCCTCCCCATCAACTCATAGTATCCCCTGTTACTGCTTCATGACTTGTGAATGAGTGAACGTCACTCAGGCACGTCTGACTCTTTGTGACCCCATGACTATACAGTCTATGGAATTCTCCAGGCCAGAATACTGGAGAGGGTAGCCTTTCCCTTCTCCAGGGGATCTTCCCAACCCAGAGATCGAACCCAGGTCTTCTACATTACAGGGGGATTCTTGACCAGCTGAGCCACCAGGGAAGCCCTTAGAGTGGTACATTTGTTTCAACTGATGCAGGGATGCTTAAACATTATGTGTTTATCAAAGTTTGTATTAGGGTTCACTCTGTCTTGTACATAGTTCTTTGGGTTTTACAAATGCATAATGACATGTAGTCACTATTACAGTTTCATATAGAATATTTTCTGTGCCCTAAATACACCTTGTACTAAACGTATTCATTCCTCCCTAGCTCCCCTATAGCCGCCAGCAACCACTAATCTCTACTGTCTCCATAGTTTTGCCTTTTCCAGAATTTCATATAGTTGAAATCATTCAGTGTGTAGGCTTTTTCAGTCTGTTATCTTGCACTTCGTAATATACATTTAACATTCTCCATGTCTTCTCATGGCTGGATAACTCATTTCTTCTCAGTGCTAAATAATATCCCATCGTATGGATGTAACATAGATTATTTATGCATCAGCAATTGAAAGATATCTTTGTTGTTTCCAGGTTTTGGTAATTTATGAATTATAATGGTACAGTTTTTCATCTATTTAATTCTGACTTGCATTATCACATTTTTAGCATATCATCTTGAATCATGTGTACCTATGAATTGGACATGACTTAGCAAGGAAGCCACCACCACCATATATAACCATTGTAATATTCTATTAAGTAATCTATTAAATAAGCAATTTCCAAATCCATAGTTTGATTTTCAGCACTTAAGATTTTCAGCTTAAGATATAAAGTATTGAATCAATACGTGCAAAAAAATTGACAGCCAAATGAAAGTATGCAATTAACTCTTACATTTTCAAAATAATTCAAATTAAAGGTGAAAACTTATATTAAAAATGTTTAGTAGGAAAAATACTATGAATGAAATTTTTTTCTAGTCATAAAAATCATATAGAAGAAAAAGTCATCTATTTTTCAAGGTAAACTGGAAAATAATGTAAATTTAGTTTGACAAATTTGAGAAAATATGAGGAAATTTCAAGAGGAGGGAAAGGATGTTATATAAACATGAAATAATTTGTGTTTATAATGTCAGAGTAATTATGACAGTTATATTTCTTTGTGCAGAGCATCTTTGATGTATTGAAGACTTAGACAACTCACAAACAATACCTTTCTAGGCATAGAGGAACGGATGTCATTTTTCTAATTAAAAATAAACCAATGCATAGGGGGAATATGTAGTTTATTCTTGAGAAAAAATATCTTGAAGATTGATGCTGATTTTTATGGGGATCAAAAGTGAAACCAAATAAACAAAACAAAGGAAAAACACATAGAGACAAGGCAAGGGAGGACACAAATCTAATGTTTTCTACACAAAACGTCTGGCGATGTTCCCCTTGGCATTCACCACTTTCTATCATAGAAATACCTAGTTTCCAATGTTTCTACAAATAAGAAAAGAGTATATAGATGCATATACCCAAAATAAAGTCAGAGAGATAGATATAGTAAACCAAATCCAAAGTATACTCAGAGTATGTTCTCCACATTCAAATCAAACCACAGTGATTATTTGAAGATATCAGCCAAACCAAGCTCACATACAATTAGATTAAAATTGTGAAGTGAAGTCATCTTTTTGCATCCTCTCTTCCTTTACTGGAAACATAGTGCTCTCTGCTTTCCTTAACACTATATTCCTTGTGCCTAGACGAGAGCTTGACACGGAATAGCAGCTCACTCAATAATTAATTCACTGATTGTTTCTAAGCTTGTACAGTTCTCGGAATCATGGGGACAGAGCGGAGTGGGGGTGAGTACTGTGCCTACCAGACACTCAGCAGCCTGTCCTAATCGTTACCTTCAGATTAGGAATGCCATATAGCTTCACAGAGTATTGGCTTGCAAAGTTATTGGTAAATATTCAATCTGTCCACACTATCTCCTATGTGAGCAAAAGATGCACAGTCTGTCTAAGCTAGTGAAAAAAAAATCCAAAATTATAGACTAATGGATATTGTCCTTGTTGCTTACTGCTTTCCAAATGCAGATCTTGGCTAAAGCTCATGTGTACATATGATAATCATATGCCCGCACATAAATGACATCCAATTTCTAGTATAAGCACTCACACAGCAGCATCTGTCATTAGACGAGACGGCTTCAGGGGAGGGAGGAAACAATGTAGCTCTGTTGGAGAGGATGGGGACCTTTGACCCAGGGTCCTATGGCTGTGTTATCATGCTCTCACCATTTCTCTCTCTTACACTCACTGTCTCCGGGGATCAAGACCAATTCACAGAGTGGTACTGGCTTTAGGAAAAAAAAAAAATCAATGACCTATTCTCTTGGTCAGAGCAGGAAGTGTTGTGATGGCAGTCCCCACAGCAGGAGATGGAGAGGAAAATGAAATAAAAGGATGCCATATCAAGGGATGGGATATAATTATGCTTGCAGAAAAGTATGCTCAATAAGCAGATTGCTGGGGAGTGGCAGAGGCTAGCTTTTCATAAACATGAAATTGGAATTGGGTTAAAAAATTAGGGCACTGAAGCTCTTTCTCTGAGTAAGGAAAGTGTGATAATAGAGATGATTTCCATCTCTGCTGCTACCTGCCATTTGTCAGGCACCTAATTACACTTGGTTAGAGGGGGCTCCAGCCAAAGCTCTTCACTGTGCAAAACCTGGAGGAGGCTTCTGTGCGACTCATTTGCTTTGTTTTCATTTTGTTTTTTGAAGTCAAACTGTTTTCAGGGAACTGAGGAAGGAAATGAGGAAGCGAGGAAGGAAGGAAGACAGGCAGGCAAGCAGGAAGAACAGAGGAGGGAGGACAGGAAGAAGGAAAGACTTGAGCCTTGAGGTGTTTGCCTGTCTGTGTGCTCAGTTGTGTCTGACTCTTTGAGATACCCCTAGACTTCACCCCTTGACTCCCCTGTCCATGGGATTCTCCAGGCAAGAATACTGGAGGGGGTTGCCATGCCCTCGTCCAGGGGACCTTCCCGACCCAGGGATCACATCTGCGTCTTTCCTGCATTGGCAAGCGAGTTCTTTACCACTGAGTCAAGTTCCTTTCAATTTTTCTTACCAACAGCTTCAGGAAATTACTTATGGGCCAAGTGATAGGAAGGAAGGAAGGACAAGAAGGAGAAAGATGAAAGCCAGGGAGAGACCAGAACAGGCTGTTCACGTCTGGAAGGAAGCATACATCTGGCTCAGTGCAAGCTTTGGGAACTCGGCCACTCCCCTTTAGTCATTACAGAAAGAGACCTGCCAAGATGAGAAATTACCACAGGAGGGCTGGATATTAGGATTAATTGTCTTGAACCAGAGCACTGGAGCAGGGATACAAGGCATATCCAGGTGGAGATAATGACACCAATGAGCAGTCCTTACATTTTTTTTTTGCCTAAAGAAAAGAGGAAATTTATGCAATGATACCATCTTCACCAGGTTTCCCTGTGTGGCTTAGATGGTAAAGAATCCACCTACAGTGCTAGAGACCTGGGTTTGATCCCTAGGTTGGTAAGATCCCCTGGAAAGGGGAATGGCAACCCACTGCAGTATTCTGGCCTGGAGGATTCCATGGACAGAGGAGCCTGTGGGCTACATACACACCATGGGGTTGCAGAGTTGAACATGACTGAATGACAACTACTTTCACTAAGGGTATATTAACATTTAAATAAATGCAAGGGGAAACACAGCTTTATCTTATTCTAGGGGCACTCTATAGAGCTGAGTGTCTATCACTATCTTCTCAGTGCTTAGTATAGTATCTATTATATAGTAGACTCACATCCAGTATTTTCATTAATATGCTATTGATTAATGTTGATTAATTAATGTTGACTTCACTCAACTCCCTTATGATCGCCCAAAATTACATTCTAATGATTGGGTGAAGAGAAAGATGGCACAACCTTAGAATCATCCATGTACTTTGGTGAAGTAGAGCCCTGGCAAGAATGAACCCATGCTTTGTCAAAAGACAACACTGATTAGTATCAACTCTCAAAGGCAGGTGGGCATTTCCAGTAGAGACCGTTCATAAGAGAAATTTGGCTAGCATCTGGGATTGGAACCTAAGAGGAGGGAGCTACCAAAATCAGGGCAGCAACCAAATATGATTGGTTTCAGATGCTGAAAAGAAACGATTCTGGGAGGAGAAAGGAAGATGGCATCTCAGTGAACAGCATGGGACAAGCAGGATTCTACATCCCCCTTGGAGGAGGTGAAGGTCAAGGCAGGATCAAGCTTGCAGTTTAAATCACTCCATAAAGTTAAGATCAGCTGGTTGATTTGACGGTTTTAGGAAGTATTTGTAAATTGCAGCTATGACCTTCAAGGAAATTTTGCCTTCAATTCATTGAGAAAGGTAATTTAGAAATGGAATAACCTGGAAACAATTGGTATAGCTCGCCAGATATTCATGTCATCATCAATGAGCAGACTGTCAGAAAGCAAGGACTACACTGAATATATTCAACTTTCCCCAAACCTTTGTTTCCTAATGCAGAGATGAAGGGGGAAGGATGTGGGGAAAAGTGATTTGTTCATATCCTCAAAGTCTGTGTCCTGGATCTTAACTAAAATCACTGTCTCTTTAAACAGGCAGGGTGGGCTTTGACTGTGTCCAACAGGGAGCAGAGGCCTCGTCTAATTTGGAAGAGTGCAGGCATCCTTGTCAAAGCCAAGAGGAACTCCAATCAGATTCTCTGTCAGAGCCTGACCCCATCAATCAGAGTGGCCTGTGGTCACAGTTTTCTGGGAAATGTTGAAAATTATCATCTACAGTAAATCTGCTGCCTGAAATGTCTTTATATTGTCTATATTTTATTAAAAAAATAGGTTTGCATCTTTTATCTCTTTTGTGTCTTTAAACTTTGCTGTAACAATATCAAGTTGTATAGTAGCCCAAGTGACAATGACTGGAAATCCCTACAAAGAACAAAGATTTTTTTTTCAGTTTTTCTTTATTTTGAATAAAAATGCTTGGGATAAATCAACATTGTGTAATTATCAAAAGACCTCACATACAGTCTTTCAAGATATTGGCAGACATGGTCCTGGCCTTAAAGGCCTGTTGGTATTTCTAAATAAAGAGTCATGTTCCTAAAATCACTGCTAGGGTATGAGGAGAAGAGAGATTGTAAGGAGGAGAGGAAACTTTGAGACACAGGATGCACGGACAGAGGAATGGAGAATAGAGAGACATGGCCCATTTATATATGAATAGGTGGCCTGATGTGGTTACACCCAGGATGAGCAGGAAGCAAAATATGAGACTGAAAAAGCAGATTGGAACCAGATTATGTGAGTATAAACTGGCTTGGTGATGGAAGAGAGAGTACTAAGTGACAAAAGGACCTTGGGGAAACTAGAGAATGAGGATATGATAATGGTCTTGTGGTTATTATCTCATTATACTTGGTAGAACTCTATTTCTTGGTGTGAAAACAGTCATCATTTTAAGTTATATAATGTTTTATGCATTAAAATAGATTCTTAGGATAAGACAGCTCCTTAGCTATCAAATAATTCACTTTACTACTATTCCAGCCACATGCATGCATGCTCAGTCGCTCAGACACGTGACTCTTTACAACCCTGTGGTTTGCAGCCCACCAGCTCCTCTGTGCGTGGAATTTTCCAGGCAAGAATACTGGCGTGGCTTGCACTTTTCTACTCCAGAGAATCCTCCCAACCCAGGGATTGAACCTGTGTCTCCTGCATTGGCAGGCAGACTCTTTACCACTACATCACCTCAGAAGTCCATTCGAGTCACACTATAGAGATGATAATGCCCTGACCAGATACTTAGCCAGCTTGTATTAGAACAGATGTATCTCATAGCCCACCTAGTTCAGAGGCTGGAATTTCACTTCTCTCTTATGTTGAGCTAAATCTGCCTAAGTAGTTCTCCCATCCAGTCTTGCTCTCTGGGATCACACAGATAGTTCTAAATTTCTCACATTATAGATCTGCAGTTATTTTACAAAACTGCCTATCTCTGTGATGTATTCTCTTCTCCATGCTGCTGTTCACAACGCATAATTTAGATTTCCTACTCTCTTCTTGTGCATTTACTCATCCATCAAAACCCCTTTCCTTAAAAAGTGGGCCCTAAAAATGAAGAAAAAAAAATCTAGTTGTGACCTAATGGAAGACAGTATAATGTAACTAACACTCCCCATCCCCTGTTCTATATTTCTGTAAAAACTCAAAAGCTATAAATTATTGAGCAGACACCCCAGGACAGGCATAAATCAGTCATTTATAAGAATGATTATCTCTGTTTTAACAATGAGGAAACTGAATGTCAGAGAGGCCGTATAACTGGCCTAAACTCAACCACATAGCAAGTGATGGAGTAAAATTTAAGTAAATCTCACTACAAAGCCTGCCTCTTTTCATCATGCCATGCTAGCTTTCCTTTACTTACCAAGCTCAATCAGCAGGTCGCTGGACAATGAATATGGATACATCTAAGAGTATATATTTCAAATACCAGTGCAAAACTGTAATCACTTTCTCAGTCTAGTTTATCTAACTTAAGTTTGAATTTGTAAGTAATCCTTGGATGTAAGCAGTCATGCCAAATAAAAATTATACTAATAGCTTATAGGACATGGTAATGTCAAGAGATGGAGAAGGAAATAGCAACATACTCCTATATTCTTGGCTTGGAAATCCCATGGACAGAGGAGCCTGGCAGGATGTAGTCCATGGGGTCGCAAAGTGTTGGACATGACTCAGAGATTTAACAAAAACAACAGTGTCAAGAAGAGCATTGAACTTAAACATTGAGTTGGGAGGTTGGTTCTAAGAGGAAATTGGGCAGGTATGCTATTGCCAGTTAAGCAACTAAAATATTTTGATTTCAAAAAATATGTAAAAAATATAGGCAATTGTTTTATCAGGCTATTTTCCTTTTGCTACAAAAATGGTTCCAAGTAGTGCCTGGTGTCCTTTGACAAGGCCAGCATGATTCACAATAGACTTGTAGATCCTTCAGTTCAGTTCAGTTCAGTTCAGTTCAGTTGCTCAGCATGTCTGACTTTTTGTGACCCCATGGACTGCAGCACGCCAGGCCTCCCTGTCCATCACCAACTCCTGGAGCTTGCTCAAACTCATGTCCACTGAGTCGGTGATGCCGTCCAGTCATCTTATCCTCTGTCGTCCCCTTCTCCTCCCGCCTTCAATCTTTCTCAGCATCAGGGTCTTTTCCAGTGAGTCAGTTCTTAGCATCAGGTGCCCAAATATTGGAGTTTCAGCTTCAGCATCAGTCCTTCCAATGAATATTCAGGACTGATTTCCTTTAGGATGGACTGGTTGGATCTTCTTGCAGTCCAAGGGACTCTCAAGAGTCTTCTCCAACACCACAGTTCAAAAGCATCAATTCTTCAGCTCTCAGCTTTCTTTATGGTCTAGCTTTCAAATACATACATGACCATTGGAAATACCATAGTCTTGACTAGACGGACCTTTGCCAGTTGTGGATCCTTCAGCATCTTGCAATTTGTCCTTGAAAATTTGACCTCAGAGGGTATCCTTAGATGGCACCTCCATTATTCAATGGTGATACAAGATAAACCTATTCCTTAATATACAAAGAAAAAAATTAAATAGAATATTATTTTACCATTGGTATAAGGGAGCAGAGGCATCCCCAGTTTTAAGCAAATTATGTGAAAATTTTAGGTAACATCTTTGTTTAAGGAATTTTGCAGGACATCCTTTGACCTGTGACCTATCCAAATCTTTAGGGTAATAAGTTGTGCTACAGTGAATTCTAGTCAACCAGTGAACCTTTTTCATATCTACTTTACTTACAAGGATGAATACAAACTAGTAAATTTGGGGTTTTGTTTCAAATTATATTTGCAATTTCAGAAAATACTATTTTCCATATCCTCAGTATTATACAATTTGTTTTGATAGTCTATATTTTGATGAATATCTGTGCAACAAATAATTATTTCCACTGACTTATCGTGACCTAAAAATGCAAACATAATTGATTATAGCAGGAGAAAATTAAGTTCTTAGATAGTATGATCCTGTGTTGTGTCTGGATTCCAATATTCCTGCCAATGACTGCTCAATTTCAAATAAATTTTAAAAAAATCAAGATATGATGAAATTATTTCAACTCTGAAAAGTAACGTCTGAAAAATATGGTGAGTCTTTAGGCCAAGTCATTATAGGGAAACTATAAGAGTTAGAACTTCGCTAACTTGAGAATGCCTCTTTTACTTAATTTTCTGCCTGTGTATTAAAAAAATACAATTCTAAGATAGGCTTCTTTACAAATGTTTACACTTTTTTTTTTCCCCACTGCTTTGGGTCTTTGTGTGCTGGTTTCTCTAGTTGTGGTATGTGGGTGCTCTTCATTGCGGTGTGAGGGCTTCTCACTGCAGTGGCTTCTCTTGCTGCAAGCATGGACTCTAGGGCATGAGAGCTTCAGTAACTGTGACACAAGGGCTCAGTAGTTGCAGCTCGTAGGCTGCACCTATTGAGCAAGGGGCTCGATAGTTGTGGTGCATGGGCTTAGTTGCTCTGTGGCAACATCTGGAATCCTCCCTTCCCAGGTATTGAACCTGTGTCCCCTGCATTGCCAGGCAGATTCTTACCACTAAGCCACCAGGGATGTCCAAAGATAGGCTTTTTTGTTATTTTATATTTTAAAAATAAATGTTTAATTTCAATAAAAAGAAGCATTTAATGATAAAGGGGTGTTTAATGTGGTAGTATTTATTTGCTGCTTTTCATTGATGGTGTATTGATAATCTATAGCATTTTTATGCTGCGAAAATACAATGGCTCAAGTGAAAAACCAGAAGCGCTGACTCCATTGTGAATGAGATAGTTTTGCAAATTGTGAGGTCCTTTGGATTCTTTTTTCTCCTTATGCATTTAAAGCGGATCCAAATATTAAAATTTACCCCTGTTACAGGTGTGTTTTTGCGTTTCTGGTGGTTACTGACTGTGACTAGAAAGAGTAATGAGATGCTTGCTCCTGTGAGAAGACCTTAAAGGAGGTGTGATGGGCGGTCCACTGCGGCTGGATACTCTCCACTGTGGGGAAAATGAGCTGTTTGTTTTAGTTCAGGGATTCTTCGGAGAGATACAACCTGGGAAATGGCATGTGGCAAATGTGTTTACCCAGAGCATAGAATGAGAACAGCTAATGCTTGTGTGCTACATGTAGGGGTCATCTAAAAAAAAGTTAGTGAAGGGTGGACCCCAGCCCTTGCTTCTAAATAACTGCAGGAGTCCAAAGGGCCCCAGCAGGGGTAGTTTCGGTTCTGAACATGCCCTGCCATACAAGGACAAGGCTACAACTGAGCTGTCAGTAATATCATCATTAGACCTTCTGGGGAGATGGACTGTTTAAGGGTAGATATTTCAGGCAAAAGAAAAATAAGGGAGAATGCCTATGTAGTTGTTTGGTTCACCAGTGTCCCAACACTAAGTACACCTGAGTAGTTGCTAGGGGAAGATTAACCCAGGGAAATTGTGTGCCTGCCAACACCACCTGACCCTGTCCCATACAATAGGTCCTTGTAGGTGATCTATTTTATATACAGTAGTATGTATCTGTTAAACTATTTTATATACAGTAGTGTGTATCTGTTAAATCCAAACTCCTAATTTATCCCTCCCTTCTGACACCAACTTTTTTGAAACTTTTCAGAAAAAAAGAAAGATCTAGTTGATATCTCCCATAAATCCCTGTATATTCATATAAAACTTTCTGAATTACCTCTGATGTTCTCATATTTCCTTTCCTGTACGTAGACTTTTCCAGAATGGGGCTTCCTTGGTGGCTCAGATGGTAAAGAATTTGCCTGCAATGCAGGAGACCCAAGTTCAATCCTTGGGTCAGGAAGATTGCCTGGAGAAGGGATTGACTACCCATTCCAGTATTCTTGCCTGGAGAATTCCATGGACAGAGGAGTCTGATGGGCTACAGATGGGGTCACAAAGAGTCAGATACAACTGAGTATTTTCCAGAATACTTTTTCCCTAATTATTGTATGTTCAACTTTTAATGACCCTTCAAGGTTTTGCTCAAATATGACCTCCTGTTTGATTCTTTCCCCCACCTACTGAAAAAGAAACACTGCCTCTGTGCTTCTTGCATAGTACAGAGGCAGGCAGGAAAGAGTAAGCAAAAACACGAAGGTGAAAAACAACCAAAAGTATCATGTGTATGTACAGGAAAAATAGTTCTTTTTGGGTGAAATATAAAGAGTCATGCAGTGATAAAAGATAATGCTGGCAAGGTTAATAGCATCGCTATCACAAAGCTTGTTTTATGTTATGTTGAATTTGGCTTATTCACTCATTCAATAACTTCTAAACAGTGACTTGATATATCAACAGTAAATTTATTTAAGGGTGTAAAGTAGAGCAGAAGGATATGAAATTCTAGTGCAGAGTGAAAAATATTAAGAAATAATATAAATATTTGAGAACTAGTTATTAGGTAGCCCTAAGAGAAGGAAGGGCTTCCCTTGTGGCTCAGCTGGTAAAGAATCTACCTGCAATGGGGAGACCTGGGCTCCATCCCTGGGTTGGGAAGATTCCCCGGAGAAGAGAAAGGCTCCCTACTCCAGTATTCTGGCTTGGAGGATTCCATGTGGTCGCAAAGAGTCGTACAGGACTGAGTGACTTTCACTTTCACTTTCAAGAGAAGGAAAGAATAATCAAGGATGATCCTTCAGGTTTTAGCTTAAATGATAGTAGCTTCTGATGTTCCAGGGTTAAGTTAGGAAAAGAAGGAAGAGCTGATTTTGAGAAAGTGACATGATAAGTTTGGGAACACTAAAACTGAGGTCTATCTCAGGAAGAAATCCAGACCTGGGGAACTGCACAGGTCTAAAGATGTTGAAGGGAAGAGCTTAGACTACTGCAATAGACTTGGGAGAAATCAGCATATATTGTAGATGGTCACTGGACACTTAAAAATAGATAAAGTTAACTTGTTAAATGCATGGGTGTAAAAAGCAGTGGAATAAATCAAGAACTCTGTGCTTTTGTGCTCAGTCACTTCAGTCATGTCCGACTCTTTGCAGCCCCATGGACTGTAGCCTGCCAGGCTCCTCTGTCCATGGGATTCTACAGACAAGAATACTGGAGTGGGTTGCCATTTCCTACTCCAGAGAACATTAATGTTTCAGGCTAACACACAAAGGTGGAATAGAGAAAGGTTTGCAAATATGATGCAAATGGAAGAAGCAGAAACTCAAGATATCTGGAAAGTTATTTAAAATATTAATTACACTTAACCATATTACAGCATAAAATACAAAGTGTTGCAATACTAGTCTCTTCCTAAGTGCTTTTTTCATTGCCATATCCCAAGTGCCTAGGTCAATACCAGTAAGCTCTCAATATTTATTAGAGGGTCACTGATGGCTCTAGGAATGAAAATTTCAATATAGCAGTGAGGTCAAATGCCAGATGGTGAAGCAGTAAAGGCTCTAGTAGTATAGACTCTTTTTTCAAGAATTTTAGATGGTAATTGGAAGAGAGAGACATTGAGAGGGCTTGACATAAATTAAGCATTTTTATTTTAGGGAGGGAGAGCTTTGGAATTATTTATAGTCTGAGATAATTTAAAGATTCTGGATCAAGAGAGCTTGAGTACAGGAGGGCAGTCACAGAAGAAAAGGCAGAGAATAAAATCAAGAGCTCAAACAAGTGAGTTTTTAATAGGGAGAGAAAAACACTTCATCATTTGAGAAGACAAAAGCGAAGGACATGGCAAAGGACAAATTTGTTGGTGGATGAAGGCAGTACAAATGGAGCATGTTTTTGAGGGCCTTTCTCTTTTCAATAAAGAGGCTGAGTAAAGGGGGAATGAAATCAAGAGGTGGAAAAGCTTTGTGCAAGAATGTGGAGGAGTTGACCAAGAAGTGGGAATGTTAGTGAGACCAGCTGACATCCAAGACCATATGTTTAGAGCGCTCCAAGCTGCAGAGTGGATAATTTGTTTTAATAACCCAGTGCAAGCCAGGGAAAGTACATAAAGGCATACTTTAACAACACTCCTTGTTTGAAAGCTCATTGCATTGGACATCAAAGGAAGGGCGGACAGAGGTAGAGGGTGCTGACCAGGTATGTGGACTAGACAGGGATATTTTCCAAGAGCAAAAATAGAGATAGATTTCACTTGCTGAATCCAGTGAAAAAAATGAGTGGAAATAAGGTTATGAGAAATGACATTCATCTCTTATCATCCAAATCGTATGCTTTTTAGCCATCTGTATGTCTTCTTTGGAGAAATGTCTATTTAGTTCTTTGGCCCATTTTTTGATTGGGTCATTTATTTTTCTGGAATTGAGCTGAAGGAGTTGCTTGTATATTTTTGAGATTAGTTGTTTGTCTTAACAACTAGCTATTGAAAATTTGAAGGTCTGAGATGAATGTGCTGTAGGGAATAACAGAATTTAAATGTGGCCCTAGTGGAGCAGAGAGGAAGGGGAAGTGCCGTAAAATGGTGGTGGGTGTATTCGGAGTTAGGAAGCCCAATAAATAAGTAAATCATTGGGTCACTGACAGACACACCTTCATGGTGATGTTTTGCTAATTTGGTGGCTGTTGAGATACATCACTCTGTTTGAACGACTACATCTAGGAGGGTGATTAGAGGGCTAAATTTGGGTGAATAACAAAACAGCTAGTTTTCTTTAGAAGACCTGAAGTGAGGTTCTAGGCCTTTTGTACTCACATGTGGATATAAAACATTTAGTGATGTGATCTGAGTATTACTAGCCAACATCAGGAGAGCACTTGTCTCTAAGTGGAATTTTACCCCAAATAGAGATCACATAACCTCATTAGTAATCTTCATGTCCATTTGTAGACCTTGCCCAGCACATGTCCATTTAAGAAAATGGTGCCTCGTTACATGAAGATACAATCCAATCCCTATTGTTCTTAATACTTTTGCACAATGACAGGAGCTTTAGTTGTTCCTCTTGGTTTTATCTTTCTGAAGCAATTTATTAATACACGGAACAGCCTTTTAGCTCTAGGAACGCTTCCAGCGTTGTTCCTCAGGCACTAGGGTCTATAAGGCATTTGAAATTAGTCTGTGATGGGAGCTATTTTAGCCTCATCAGATGTGCCCTCGGATTT
Organism: Bison bison bison; assembly: GCF_000754665.1. Lineage (NCBI taxonomy): Eukaryota > Metazoa > Chordata > Mammalia > Artiodactyla > Bovidae > Bison > Bison bison. The sequence goes on along the minus strand of NW_011494796.1, from coordinate 7,462,971 downwards.
TACTCAACGTTTTTTCCCTTTGAAAAACACTGGCCATAAAAATGTTTAATTGGCTAGAAGTATCTCTGGAGGCTCAGTGTTTCATTAACTCCAGGAGACATCAGAGACATTTTAAGAGCTAAATCTGACCTAAGGAATGCTAACATTTTGTGAGATTAGAAACCTAGCCTGTAAAAGCAGTTTTCCAGGACATATGTTTATAGATTTTACTTGATTGGCCTGAATCTTCTCCTATAGGTAAGTCATTTCCCCCTCTCATATGAGCAACATGAAAATGTAAATAATTAGGACTAGAGAGAGACTCCAGCTCATGGTTTCTCAGAAATCAGCTGATGGAGTTTTGTGCTCTACTTGCCATTTTATATTAAGGATGGCCTGAAATCTAAAGCTGTCTTTAATGTCAGCTGCAAGTGAGGGTCTCTGCGGAAAGGTGATCAAAAGGACTTTCCTGGCTTAGGCGCCCTTTGTCTCCAAGGAAGGTGATCCACAGCATCTGGAGACGATGGGACGCATGATTAACATCACCACAGAGAATGATTAATATCTTCTTAAAGCACCTACTTCCAGATTATCCATCATTTCATTAGAGTGAAAAAAGTTCCCTGTGAAAAGGGGCTGGCCCTCTGAACCATGAATAACTCACCCACCCCTTGACATGTTTACTAATTGAGTAGCAGAGCGGGCTTAATACTTTAATACATTTATACTAAGCAAATTATGACTGTTTTTTTCAATGCTCAGGGTGAGTTCAGGATTGTAGTGAAATAACAAAGTGCTTTTGTTTGGCAATTAAAGGTCATTTTATGATTAATACTAAACTTAACCCTTATTCTTGACAGAAAGCATTAATTTTTTTGTCATAAACCATTGACCAGATTTCTTGTGAGGGATTTTTGCTATGCAGTATTGGTTAATTTGCACTGTAGATGTGACATTTAAAAGATTCCTCATTAACCAAGGCCTTTGAAAGCATTTAGTTTTTATGTGGGTCCTGAGCCTATGAATTTATTTAGTGTTTTACTTAAAAAGAGATTATGTATTCAGGAGAAGAAAGTACAAGAATGATGTCATATTTTCTTTGTTTTCTTCATTTCCAGTATAGCATGAAGTATCTCCTTAACAAAACGGTGATGGCTCCATATACTGAACCCCTCCTAGAGTCCTAAATATATAATATTAAAACTATACTGAAAGCCATTTTAATACATGTGGGTTATTTAGACAGAAGATCAAGAAAATCATTTGCAAAAGTCAAATAATGGGTCCCTTTTTATTAACTGGCCTTAAAGTATCTATTTTTGTTTCTATTTTAATAACTCAGATAGTAGGCCTTTCCACCTCACTTAATTATGTAAAGCTTCTGGAAAAATGTTAAATTTGCCTTTGGGAACCATGTACCTCTTGTCCCATCAAAATACTAGGGGATGATTTAAGATTAACTTTTCAACCAGGGCTTCCCTGGTTGATCAGACAGTAAAGAATAGGCCTGCAATGCAGGAGACCCAGGTTCGATTCTTAGGTCGGGAAGATCCCCTGGAGAGGGGAATGGCTTCCCACTCCAGCATTCTTGTCTGGAGAATTTCACAGACAGATGAGTCTAGTGTGCTACAGTCAATGGGATCACAAAGAGTTGGATACAACTGAGCAGCTAACACACTTTTCAACCAGTACTTCTGGGTCATAAGAACACATTAAGCAAACAGAGCAATGTCTTTAGAAACATGCTTTGAGGAGCTTCAGAAACCAGTCAATGTGGGCGCCTTATGTTATCAGTGCCTAAAGATAAGACAAGAAACTAAGGTAACTTTAGGCATCAGAGTAAGGGTTTAGGCCAAAGTTGTTTCACCCATCAGCTGTATAACTTTGAGTCCGTCACTTCTAGGCTCTTAGGACATTCATAAATTAAAAGCCCAGGTTAAATTATCACTTGGTTAAGAAGACAGATCCACTGAATGGTTTTGATAATGTTTCCGTAAATTTCTCATATGAAATATTATATCATAATAAATAAATTCTCCCTATAAGCTCTAAAGTGATAATTCATTTTTATATCATTTTGAAAAAGCATCTTTATCTGTGTGGTGTGTATGTGTATATATGGGACACATAAAGCCTCAATTCCCAGAAACTAAGTTGACTTACTCTTTAATTAAAATGCCTCTTAAACATTTTAGATATTTCTTAAAGGAACTAAGTGATTAACGCACATTTATTTTGCATTTTATTTCATACTCCTGCAAATAAAATGCTTTGTTGCTGCAATAATCTAAAAGATTAGGAATTAGGAAAAGCAGATTCAAGTGTGTCTACTGTCCTGCATTATATCCACTCTAAGTTGGAACTAGACCCAAAGACATAAGACCTATTCCTTAAGCAATGGCCTATAGAATGCTATTTTGTGAGGGTTTTAGAAGTACACATTAAAAACAAACAAACTCAAATGACTGGTAGAAATGCCAAGTTAAATAAATTTGTTTACGATAAGAGTCTTCAGATCTTTGTGAATTTTCAAGAAGCGAATAGGGTTCATAACACTTTAGCTAATTTGATGATGAAAGATCTATATATCCATGTATTTATTCATCAGAAAATAGTAAGTGGATATAATTTACTACTAAAATTCATGTCCATAGAGTCGGTGATGCAATCCAACCATCTTATCCTCTGTATCCCCTTCTCCTCCAGCCTTCAATCTTTCCCAGCATCAGGGTCTTTTCCATTGAGTCAATTCTTCACATCAGGTGGCCAATGAATTGGAGTTTCAGCTTCAGCCTCAGTCCTTCCAATGAATATTCAGGACTGATTTCCTTTAGGATGGATTGATTGGATCTCCTTGCAGTCCAAGGGACTCTCACAAATCTTCTCCAACACCAAAGTTCAAAAAATATCAATTCTTCAGTGCTCAGCTTTCTTTATGGTCCAATTCTCACATCCATACATGACTACTGGAAAAACAATAGCTTTAACTAAATGGACCTTTGCTAGCAAAGTACTGTCTCTGCTTTTTAATATGCTGTCTAGGTTGGTCATAGCTTTTCTTCCAAGGAGCAAGCGTCTTTTAATTTCATGACTGCAGTCACCATCTGCAATGATTTTGGAGCTCCCCAAAATAAAGTCTCTCACTGTTTCCAACGTATCCCCATCTATTTGCCATGAAGTGATGGGACTGGATGCCATGATCTTAGTTTTCTGAATGAATTTTAAGCCATTTTTTTTCACTCTCCTCTTTCACTTTCTTCAAGAGGCTCTTTAGTTCTTCTTCACTTTCTGCCATACGAGTGGTGTCATCTGCATATTTGAGGTTACTGATATTTATCCCAGCCATCTTGATTCCAACTTGCCTTTCACATCTCTTCTTTTCTCAGCTATTTGTAAGGCCTACTCAGGTCTTTTTACATTTCTTTTCTTTCAGGATGGTCTTGATCACTGCCTCTTGTACAATGTCACAAACCTCTATCCATAGTTCTTCAGACACTCTGTCTATCAGATGTAATCCCTTGAATCTATTTGTCACTTCCACTGTATAAGCATAAGGGATTTGATATAGGTCATACATGCATGGTCTAGTGGTTTTCCCTACTTTCGTCAGTTTAAGTCTGAATTTTGCAATAAGGAGTTTACTCCTTTTATGTAACAATATTCTAGCTATAGTATGCTAGGAAGACTTCTTTGGTGATTTTATAAACATTGCAATATCTTGACCATGAGGGAGTGCATGTATGCATGCTCAGTTGTTAAGTCATATCTGACTCTTTGCCATCCTGCAGACTGCAGCTCACCAGGCTCCTCTATTCATGGGATTTCCCAGGTAAGAATACTGGGTCGGGTTGCCATTTCCTCTTCCACGGGATCTTCCTCAACCAGGGATCAAACCTGTGTGGCCTGTGACCCTTGCCTCGGCAGGAAGATTCTTTACCATTGAGACAAAAAGAATCATCTAATAAAGAAAATGTGAGAGTCATATTTGCCCAAGGGCAGAAAGGTCCCTTGACTTCTACCAGTAAAATTAGAGATGTTAGAGCATAACAATTTGCTTATCACTATGGTTACTCATTGTATGTGTGCGTGTATGTGAGGTGTGTAAGCAGCAGTAATATAACTGTGAATGTTTGAGAGTCTTCTGTTGACATCCGTATATACAAGGAAAGAGAAACGTCACTAAAATAAAAGTCTGGCCCAAACCCTTTGACATAAGGGACAAAAGAGATGTTGGATGAAACTGGAGTGAACAACCAGAGATGAACAACGTACCAAGTTTCCCTTAAATTTTTTTCCTCTAGAGTGTCAGTTTAGTTTGGTGAAGCAAATGGAAGTCTCTGAGAATGGCACCCTTTTACCATCTGTTAATTATGTAACTTTGAGAAAGTAACTTAACTTCCAGGCCATCAGTCTTCCCATCTGAAGAAGAAGACATTAACCCCATGTCCTCATACTAATCTGTGAGAATTAAAGTTCTGAAGGGAGTGTTAGTCACATAGTAGTTATTCCATAAGTACTACAATTCTTCCAGGTTACTCACTGTTTGTGGAAAGGCACAAAATGTCCTCAAAGATTCAGTTTTGGTTTGTCTTTTCTCCTTGAGATCATAGCCTCTGGCACTCAGGTCCACGTGCCTAGAAGACCCTGATTATTCTTTTTTAAGATTTTTTTTTTATGTGAACCATTTTTAAAGTCTTTATTGAATGTGTTATAATATCCTTTCTGTTTTATGCTTTTGTTTTTTGGCCACAAAGCATGTAGACCTTAGCCCCCCAACCAGGGATCAAACCCACACCCCCTGCCTTGGAAGGGGAAGCCTTAGCCACTGGACCTGCAGGGAAGTCCCTCGAAGGCCCTGAGTGTTACTTAAGCTGCAGGTTAAGAAGCGTCCGGCCGGCTCAATGCCCTCCCTGCTGTCAGGCCCAGCACGCCCTCTCCAGTGGCTATTTGTCCTCCTCTGCCCTCTCTGCTCCGTTGCGATTGTCCTGGGTTTTCCCTCTATGCGACTGCTGTCCAGACCAGCTGCACCCACTACATCTTCAGCAGTGGACCGAGGAGGGTATTAATCATATTTTTGAGGAGGACACTCTGCTATTTATCTCCCTGACACCTCCAGGGCTGGGCCACGGGGGCCTGCCCACAGTCCATTGACTGGTGAGATTACACATTACCCTGCTCCATTGCCTTTCCCTGCCCTCTCCATTGACTGGCTGTTCAACGCTGGAGTTGTGTTTGTTCAATCAGACATAATTTATACCTTTTTTTATTCCTTCTGGAGAGTGCATGCTAATTTTTAGGGGAAGCGCAGCATTTTCTGTCGAAATTCAGTTAAACAACACTCATGGAGATGAAAGATGCTAAAACTTCTTTTGTCATTCCTCCCCTCCTGCCAGCAGCTTCCATGGGAGGTATGGGGACATGTGGGCTTCCTCCAGCTGCTGCAGTCACTGAATGTATGATCAGGTCTCCAAGCTCCCATGATTTGTTATAAATGGTGTATAGATGAGGATTTATACATAGACTCTACTGCAAAGTTTAGAGGGTCCTTGCAGAGAAGTGGCCCACCTTTCGCTCACTACTTTGTAATTTCTTTCACCCCATGCGCAGTCTCTCATTACAAGTCCTTCTGGTTGGTTTGCCTTGTGCATCTCTTAGCTTAATTTGCTACTTATCTTCTCACTTCTTAACCCTCTTACTTTACTTTAAAGTGCAGAGGAAGCAGAAGGGTAGCAGGACTGCTTAGTGGCTGTAATAATCCAAATATGTAAATAGCATTAATAATTAAATGTATCACTGATCAGCTAATCAGTAAGCTTAGTAGTAAACTGGCTGCAAAGGGACAGAAGACTCTGCCACTCACACCAAAGTGACGTGGTTCTTTATTTTCAAAAGCATTGTTCTCTAGAATGAACTTCCATTTCTGACATTAATAATTGGCTCAAAATCTGCCTGATTATGCTAAATAGGCAAGTAAAAGAAAAGAAAGAAAAGATTCAATCAACAGTTCTCTGAATTGTTCATGCATTTATTCAGTAAGTAATTATAATGTCCCTACTGTGTGCCAAGCACTGGTCCAGCAGCTGAAATTTTGGTGGGGAGTGAGAAGTTATAAACACACGTTCTTTTATTTACTTAGTTATGGTAGAACAACACTATGGTTTTCAATCTTAGTATAAACCTAGAAATGCAAAACTACCAAACTGACTCCTCATCTCATTGTTTACTTTCTACACTGAACATCAGGAAGTGGAAACTTCCATCATAAGGTTAGGGCTTAGTAACAGTAACAATAGTTCAATAGAAAGAGTACTGCATTGGGAGTCTGATTTGATCACACTGGAATCCTGACTCTCTTCATATTAGGTATGTGTTTTTGTTTCCCTAACCCCCTCGAACCTCAGTTTTCCCTTCTAAAAAGTAGAGACAATACCAATGTTAGTGGATTGTAGCAAGTGCCAGGAGAAGGCAATGGCACCCCACTCCTGTACTCTTGCCTGGAGAATCCCATGGATGGAGGAGCCTGGTGGGCTGCAGTTCGTGGGGTCACGAAGAGTCGGACACGACTGAGTGACTTCACTTTCACTTTTCACTTTCATGCATTGGAGAAGGAAATGGCAACCCACTCCAGTGTTCTTGCCTGGAGAATCCCAGGGACGGGGGAGCCTGGTGGGCTGCCGTCTATGGGGTTGCACAGAGTCGGACACGACTGAAGCGACTTAGCAGCAGCAGCAGCAGCAAGTGCCAATTAAGTACTTAAAGAATTGTTGTTTAGTTGCTAAGTTGTACCTGACTCTTTGGGACCCCATGGACTATAGCTCAACAGATTGCTCTATCCATGGGATTTCCCAGGCAAGAATACTGGAATGGGTTGCCATTTCCTTCTCCATGAGATCTTCCCAGTCCAGGTATTGAACCCACATCTCCTGCATTGGCAGGTGGATTCTTTAACACTGGGCCACCTGGGAGACCTTTTTCCTGTAAATAAATGTATCCTCAGTGTTTCCCCAATTTGGTTGACCATGAGAGGGTTGCAAATTTTACAAAAGCATTTTTAGCTTTTTTCTGAAGGATTATTTCAGTAAAAATCCATATCCATTCAGAAATAGGAAAAAAAGATACATTATAATTTAAAAGAATATTACACTTAAAGACATTATATTAACAACAGAAGTTCCTGCTGAGACTTAATGAGAGATAGCTTCATGTATATAAAAGTTAGTGAACTAAATGAGGGTACATATTTCACTATGTACAATTGCAGATGGATTCCATGAATATCAGGCTTAAAGAGTTAGGCATATAGAAAACATCGAATCCTCATTTATTTGGTCATTATAACTTTTATTTGTGAGTGGAAACAGACCTTGATAGCCTCAAATACACATTGGATTAAACATGGTCAAACATGCCCATTTTATAGAAAATTGGGGAAAATGTACCATATCATGTGGGCTTCCCTGGTGACTCAGATGGTAAAGAATTTGCCCGCAGTGCAGGAGACCCAGGTTCAGTCCCTTGTTTGGGAAGATCTCCTGGAGAAAGAAATGGCCACCCACTCTAGTATTCTAGGTTAGGAAATCCTGGGGGCAGAGGAGCCTGGGGGGCTACAGTCCTTAGGGTTGCAAAAAGTCAGAGACAACTGAAGTGACTTAGCACTCATGCACCATATCATGTAAAAGTACTAAGCAAATTTTAACTTAGTCTGTGCTGTTCCTGTTGTCTCCATATTGCAGCATCTTGGGGATCCTGCTAGGGAGACTGGCTCTTTGTGTCCTGCAGGCCCCTCTGAGCATCAGCCACAGTTTCCTCCATCATTTCCTGATCAACCCTTCTCAGTGCTTTCAGATTCCATAAGTGTGCTGAAATTGTCTTCTGATGGCCCAATCCAAATCTACATTTTATATGTAACCCTGTCTGTGTTACTACATAGCTGTGCATGCATTCCTATAGATCAATATGTTTATCGCTATCATTATCGAGATCCCAGAAGGAGGGATTAGATAAGATTGAATGCAAATTCTTGAATCAAAATCTAACCTTTTGAATCTGGATCTTCATGTATATAAAAGTCTACACTATTCTTGATTTTCTACTTAATTATCAGCTATAATTGTTCTGATGTGTGTGGTTCTCCAGGAAAACCGTCAGTTTAGTGGAAGGTAAAGTAATGCAATTACATTCAGTTCAGTTCAGTTCAGTCGCTCAGTCAGTTCAGTTCAGTTGCTCACTCGTGTCCGACTCTTTGTGACCCTATGAATTGCAGCGTGCCAGGCCTCCCTGTCCATCACCATCTCCCGGAGTTCACTCAAACTCATGTCCATTGAGTCAGTGATGCCATCTAGCCATCATCTCATCCTCTGTCGTCCCCTTCTCCTTCTGCCCCCAATCCCTCCCAGCAGCAGAGTCTTTTCCAACGAGTCAACTCTTCCCATGAGGTGGCCAAAGTACTGGAGTTTCAGCTTTAGCATCATTCCTTCTAAAGAACACCCAGGGCTGATCTCCTTTAGGATGGACTGATTGGCTCTTCTTGCAGTCCAAGGGACTCTCGAGAGTCTTATCCAACACCACAGTTCAAAAGAATCAATTCTTCGGCCCTCAGCTTTCTTCATAGCCCAACTCTCACATCCATACATGACCACTGGAAAAACCATAGCCTTGACTAGACGGACCTTTGCTGGCAAAGTAATGTCTTTGCTTTTAAATATGCTGTCTAGGTTGGTCATAACTTTCCTTCCAAGGAGTAAGCGTCTTTTAATTTCACGGCTGCAATCACCATTTGCACTGATTTTGGAGCCCCCCAAAACAGTCTGACACTGTTTCCAGTGTTTCCCCATATTTCCCATGAAGTGATGGGATCAGAAGCCATGATCTTCGTTTTCTGAATGTTGAGCTTTAAGCTAACTTTTTCACTCTCCTGTTTCACTTTCATCAAGAGGCTTTTTAGTTGCTCTTCACTTTCTACCATCAGGGTGGTGTCATCTGCATGTCTGAGGTTATTGATATTTCTCCTGGCAATCTTGATTCCAGTATGTGCTTCTTCCAGCCCAGCGTTTCTCATGATGTACTCTGCATAGAAGTTAAATAAGCAGGGTGACAATATACAGCCTTGACGTACTGCTTTTCCTATTTGGAACCAGTCTGTTGTTCCATGTCCAGTTCTAACTGTTGCTTCCTGACCTGCATACAAATTTCTCAAGAGGCAGGTCAGGTGGTCTGGTATTCCCATCTCTTTCAGAATTTTCCAGTTTATTGTGATCCACACAGTCAAAGGCTTTGGCATAGTCAATAAAGCAGAAATAGATGTTTTTCTGGAACTCTCTTGCTTTTTCCATGATCCAGTAGATGTTGGCAATTTGATTTCTGGTTCCTCTGCCTTTTCTAAAACCAGCTTGAACATCTGGAAGTTCACAGTTCATGTAATGCTGAAGCCTGGCTTGGAGAATTTTGAGCATTACTTTACTAGCGTGTGAGATGAGTGCAATTATGAAGTAGTTTGAGCATTCTTTGGCATTGTCTTTCTTTGGGATTGGAATAAAAACTGACCTTTTCCAGTCCTGTGGCCACTGCTGAGTTTTCCAAATTTGCTGGCATATTGAGTGTAGCACTTTCACAGCATCATATTTCAGGATTTGAAAGAGCTCAACTGGAATTCCATCACCTCCACTAGCTTTGTTCATAGTGATTCTTTCTAAGGCCCACTTGATTTCACATTCCAAGATGTCTGGCTCTTGATGAGTGATCACACCATCGTGATTATCTGGATGGTGAAGATATTTTTTGTACAGTTCTTCTATGTATCCTTGCCACCTCTTCTTAATATCTTCTGCTTCTGTTAGGTCCATACCATTTCTGTCCTTAATCTAGCCCGTCTTTGCATGAAATGTTCCCTTGGTATCTCTATTTTGAAGAGATCTCTAGTCTTTCTCATTCTGTTGTTTTCCTGTATTGCTTTGCATTGATCGCTGAAGAAGGCCTTCTTATCTCTCCTTCCTATTCTTTGGAACTCTGCATTCAAATGGGAATATCTTTCCATTTCTCCTTTGCTTTTCACTTCTCTTCTTTCCACAGCTAATTATAAGGCCTCCTCAGACAGCCGTTTTGCTTTTTGCATTTCTTTTCCATGGGGATGGTCTTGATCCCTGTCTATTGTACAATGGCATGAACCTCCTTCCATAGTTCATCAGGTACTCTATCAGATCTAGTCCCTTAAATCTATTTCTCACTTCCACTGTATAATCATAAGGGATTTGATTTAGATCATACCTGAATAGTCTAGTGGTGTTCCCTACTTTCCTCAATTTAAGTCTGAATTTGGCAATAAGGAGTTCATGATCTGAGCCACAGTCAGCTCCTGGTCTTGTTTTTGCTGACTGTATAGAGCTTCTCCGTCTTTGATTGCAAAGAATACAATCAATCTGATTTCAGTGTTGACCATCTGGTGATGTCCATGTATAGAGTCTTCTCTTGTGTTGTTGGAAAAGGGTGTTTGCTATGACCAGTGAGTTCTCTTGGCAAAACTCTATCAGCCTTTGCCCTGCTTCATTCCATATTCCAAGGCCAAATTTGCCTGTTACTCCAGGTGTTTCTTGACTTCCTACTTTTGCATTCCAGTCCCCTATAATGAAAAGGACATCTTTTTTGGGTGTTAGTTCTAAAAGGTCTTGTAGGTCTTCACAGAACCGTTCAACTTCAGCTTCTTCAGCATTACTGATTGGAGCATAGGTTTGGATTATCATGATATTGAATGGTTTTCCTTGGAAACGAACAGAGATCATTCTGTAATTTTTGAGATTGCATCCAAGTATTGCATTTCAGACTCTTTTGTTGACCGTGAAGGCTACTCCATTTCTTCTAAGGGATTCCTGCCCACAGTAGATATAATGGCCATCTGAGTTAAATTCACCCATTCCAGTCCATTTTAGTTCGCTGATTCCTAGAATGTCGACGTTCACTCTTGCCATCTCCTGTTTGACCACTTCCAATTTGCCTTGATTCATGGACCTGACATTCCAGGTTCCTATGCAATATTGCTCTTTATAGCATCGGACCTTGCTTTATCACCAGTCACATCCACCACTGGCTATTGTTTTTGCTTTGGCTCCATCCCTTCATTCTTTCTGGAGTTATTTCTCCACTGATCTCCAGTAGCATATTGGGCACCTACTGACCTGGTGAGTTCCTCTTTCAGTATCCTATCATTTTGCCTTTTCACACTGTTCATGGGGTTCTCAAGGCAAGAATACTGAGGTGGTTTGCCATTCCCTTCTCTGGTGGACCACATTCTGTCAGACCTCTCCACCAGAATCACTTTGGCTCTGCTTAAATCCCGGTTCCATTCCTTGCTGTGTGATTTTGATGACCTTCATTTTCTTGTGTATAAAATACATACATATAAAATATATATACATGTATATATACACGCATATATGTATATATGTACATACATACATGTACATATAAAATACACACATACATATACACACATATTATATTTTATACATATACTTACATATAAGTTCTGTTTTTCTTCATGCTCGTGAGGACCGAATGATTTCATGTAAAAGTGTCCAGAGGTAGTCGATATTAAAACTGCTGCTCTCTGTTTCTTCCTTCCTCCCTTCCTTCCTTCCTCCTTTCCTTCTTTTCTTTTGTTTTGCCCACGTTGTTATAGTTAAACAACACTGTATACTGGAAAGAATATGGGATTTGGAAAAAGAAAAAAATTAGTTTAAATGTTAGACTCCCAATTACTTTGGACAAATTGTTTGACATTCTTGCTCCTAGTTGTCTTACCTCTGATATGCTTGTAATTATACTTATTTTCTGAGGTTGTATAAAAATCAAATTTGCTGATAGTGTGATACATGCCATGTTTCCAGTAGGAAATCAATAGGTTTGTATCTATTTTCCTTCTGTATTTCTCAAGAGGAAATGTGGACAAGGATTCCACTCCCATCTTATTTCTTGGTGCCCTGGTTAAATATTCAAATATTTAAAAGCAAAGGTTCACAAGCTCATGTAAGAAGGATAGAGTATTACAAGAGCTTCTTCTACATTATTTCTTTAGAGGTTTTCGTGAATGGAGGAACATAAAGGGCTGATGGCCCTGTTGCACCACGCAGTTGTAATGGTAAGAGCTACTGCTCTCCTCTGGTCTCTGAGGGTCATTTGCGTGTCTGATACTCTTCCCACAGCTGTCCATCCTTTCCCTTTTCCTGAATACGTTTGGCCACCAGGCCTAGTTCTCTATAGGAACCTCTCAGATACCCCCAAAACTGTTTCCTTTTGCATCTTTTAATTCAAACTTTCAATAAAACAAATCTGATTGACATTGCTCATCACCTCTAGTAAAGAACTCATATCCTGGGCTTTTTCCAGCTTATTAATGAGATTTCTCTTCAAACCTGTGACCTTACCAGTGGCCATCCACTTGCAAAGAGCAGCCCATGAGATTCTCTGTCTAGGAGTGAATTTGGCAGTTTAAACCAGAAATAAAAGCTAAGCTCAACAGACAAACTGATACAAACAGCACCTGATACTTTCTGGATATTTCTTACTAATGAATTAAATTGGTTTTCATTCTGTGTTGGCACTTTAAAAAGATCTCATATAGGTGGAATTATGGTAAATAGAGGAGAGGGAAAAAGAGAGGACAGATTTTTTAATTACTCCATTGTAATCCCCAAGAAAATCTTTTTACAGTGTCCCATTATTTTCTTTCAAACACCAGCAGATTCTCTGCCAATTAATTTTAGTTTAGAGAAAAATTGTCTAGCCTATATTGCAGAAAATTTCTCTGTGGCAAAGATAACATCTAAACAACTCAGTGAGGCTTTTCCTCTCTAATTGTTGTAAGGTGTTGAACTTAACAAAAGAGCTTGACAGAGGTGAGAAGATACCCACGTCAGGATGCTCTGGGGGTATCCATGTGGTCAAGGCAATCTCTAGGGAGGTTGGAAGGTCACTGCCACCCTCATTAGGGACCTTCAGCTATCAGAGCAAGGCTTGGGACATGGATTTCCCAGATGGAAGCAGGATCTCAAAAGACATATTATGAAGGAGGGGAGAAGACCCAAGAAGGCAGTAGGGATATTTGAAGAAACAGAGAATAATTAAAGCCTTCTATAAATTGAGGAGTTCTCCTCTGGTCCAGTTGAAAATAGAGATTTCAACCCTCCTCCTAATCTCCCTGATTTAGCAGGTGGATCCAAATGGGTGAGTTTTTCAGGTGCTTTGAGTTACCAGCATCATTCAAAAAATATCCACATTTAAGGAAGATATTTCCTCTCGTGAGTTTCTCAGTAGATTTCTCTTATGTTAGGACATAATGAGTAGGAACTACAAACAGACTGGGGAAAAAATAGCCCTTTAAGTTAAAGATCTTAGGTTTTCAGTAGGAAATAAAAAGGAGGAACAATAACATTTTCATTAGCATAATGAGAATTTGCTTAACTTAATTCAAAACTACTATGATCAGACTCCCCTGGAGTGTGTAAAGCTGTGTGTAAGGGACCTTTATTAGTTCCTCATCAATGTTTGGCTATCATGTTTCTTAAGTAAATGGCATTTTCTTTTCATCCGTTTTTAAATTCAGAGATCAGAGATTGCCTGGCTCTGGTGAGTATTAAGTCAGGGGTAAATAAATGGCCTTAGAGTGTTTCTACCACATAGTTCAATAATATCCTTTCTCTTAGAAGGTTTTCAGTTCCAGAATTATGCACTGTGATCATAGGTCAACTGTTTGGGTCTTCAGTTTCTAGAGTAGGTAAGTGGTACTGTAGCAGAGCATTGATAACTTTATCCTGTGTGTGTGGTTTTTTGTGTGTGTGACAGTATCTGTATCTACAATTAAAATGTCACTGCACATCCAATGCTTCTGCTTGTCCAGGGCACTGGATTCAGGGTTTCTAAAGAGGCAATAGAAAGAAAAATTAGCACAAAATCTTTTACTTAACCCACTTGATTTGCAACATTTTATATAGGGAACTGGGGTAAACCTACTTTCCTAAGAATGACTGTGTCTTCCTAAGGAAGACTTAGCCAGTGTCAAGTTGTGAGGCTACACTGAGGGATGCAGTTTCAAAAGCAGCACCTGAGATTTCATTCAAGCAAAGCATACATAAAACTGATGAAAGGACTGGCTACATAACTGGTGGTGCCCAGTGAAAATGACAAGACAGAGCTCGTTATTCAAAAAACAATAAGAATTTCAAGATGGTGGCAGCAGAACATTAGGCTGGTCATAGGATCTTTATGAACATGGGACCCTGTGCTATTGCCCTGCTTCTAACACATCTACAAATTTATTAAATGGGGTCATTTCTCCCTTGTGTTTTCTGAAGACCCAACTAAGACTGACTATAAAATTGATTGATAAAAACTAGTCGAGTGATTTGCCTCTTTTATTTTGCTTTTGTTTGTGCATGCATGGTCAGCTGTGTCCAACTCTGCAACTCCATGGACTGTGGGAGTAGCCCGCCAGGCTCCTCTGTCCATGAGATTTCCCAGGCAAGAATACTGGAGCGGGTTTCCATTTCCTATTCCAGGGGAACTTCCTGACCCAGGGATTGAATCCAGTCTCCTGTGTCTCCTGCATTGGTCTGCAGATTATTTACCACTCTTTAAAAATTTCAGAAATAAGTAGACCCTACCCTGCTGTCTCTTTGCACACCCCAGACATTAGATAAATGCCTGTGGTATGTGAGCAATGCCAATGGCATTGTGCACTCTTTCTTTTATGAATGACTGTACCGATTCCCTATCATAGGTGTAGCATCCCTGGTTACTATGACCACCCAGTTTGCCAGGAAGCAGTGGAGGCACTTTATTGGTCAGTCATTTACTCATTCATTTCAAGGAGAGCAGGAAGCACTCTACATGCATATCATTGAATCAAAGCTGGACCATCCCAAGGCAAGCTCATTGCAGACACAAATGAAAATGGTTTTCTCATATAGGAGCAATAAGCAATAAAAATATGTACCACATAGGTTTTTGAATAGTCCTCAAGAGCTAATCCTTGGAAAGGATTTAGCACAGTCAACCATTTAATATGGTCTTAGTGAATGTCAGCTCTTAAAATTTTAAAGCAATATCTAGTTTCATTTACATATCCATTAAAAATTCAGAGGAGAATGTTAAAATGGTATCAATGACTATGATTTTTGTTTGGATTATTCTGTTCTATCTGAAAAGTCCTGGAACAAAAAGTAATTATTTGCTTGTTTAGGAGTTTGACCATTCTGAGGCCCTGGGAAATTGAGATAATTTTCATGACTATGACTTTCAGGTAGAAAGGGCACTTTTTAAAATAAACATTTACATGTAAATGTTTCAGATTTACAGAAAAATTGTGAAAACAGTAAAGGAAGTGCTCACATACTATACACCCAATTTCCTCTACTATTAAAATCTTAAATTAGTATGTCCACATTGTCAAAATTAGTGAATCAATATTGACAAATAATTACTGACTAGATTAATTAGCCAAATGTAGTCTACAGTTTATTCAGATTTCCTTAGTTTTTCCACTGTGCTGCTTTTTTTTTCTTTTCTCTTTTCTCCACTTTTAAAAATTTATTTATTTTTAATTGGAGGATAATTGCTTTACAATACTGTGTTGTGCTTTCTGCCATACATCAACATGAGTTGGCCATATGTGTACATATGTCCCCTCCCTCTTGAATCTCCCTCCCATCTCCCACCCCATCCCACCCCTCTAGGTTGTCATAGAGCGCTGGGTTTGAGCTTCCTGCGTCATAGAGCAAATTCCCACTGGCTATCTATTTCACACCTGGAAATGTATATGTTTTAATGTACTCTCTCAATTCATCTAGCCCTCTCGTTCTCCCACTGTGTCCATCTCCATGGCTGCCCGGCAAATAGGTTCACCAGTAATCAAAAGTTTCAGATTTCAGAAAAAGTGTATAACACAACAGCATTCCTGAGTATAAGGTTCCTGCTTGTCTGTAGGCAGGGAAATCATCTAACATGGAATGTAGCATATAGAAGGCACTCAATGAATGTTTGGAGAAGGCCATGGCACCCCACTCCAGTACTCTTGCCTGTAGAATCCCATGGACGGAGGAGCCTGGTAGGCTGCACTTCATGGGGTTGCGAAGAGTCAGCAACGACTGAACGACTTCACTTTCACTTTCATGCACTGGAGAAGGAAATGGCAACTCACTCAGTGTTCTTGCCTGGAGAATCCCAGGGACAGAGGAGCCTGGTGGGCTGCCGTCTATGGGGTCGCACAGAATCGGACACGACTGAAATGACTTTGCAGCGGCAGCAACGAATGTTTAATGGGCCCATGGGAGAGAAGTGGCCAGGAGTGTCACTCTCTGGAGAACTTTGCAATTAACTTTTATATTCATTTGACATAATTATAATACAGTTTTCCAGACACTGGTCTAGGTATTGACATTTAGTATTCATTAAATCCTCATAACAATCAGTGTAGGTAAGAAGTATTATTGTTTTTATTTTACAGATAAGGAAACTAAGACACAGAGAGGTTACATAAGTCACCCAAGCAAACCTGAAAAGTAGTTAGGATTTAAACCCAGGCAGTCTGATCCCAGAGTTCAACCTCTTAAACATTGCAATATCCCCACTGCTCTTGTTGAAGTCAGGAATACCTGGCCTGAACTGATCTCTCTTGGAAAGACTCTAAATCTTTATTAGAAAGATTTGGAAAGACTCTTAAATCTTTATTAAGAGATGCCCTCTTACAGGAGTGAGTACTCTACTGCACAAAAGACATGAACACAGAATTAAGATTTGGATTTTTGGTAAGTGCTATGCTCCCTCAACTGCTGAAGACCGTTTAGATAAAATATGTCTACATGAAGCATTTATCAAGGTTTCCTGATTGAAGCCTAGGTTTCTATCTTCTTTTAAAAGATCCATTAGTGGTGCCCAGTGGATAAATCTGAATGGAATCTGACAAACTTGAGATCAGGTAAGCCTTAAAAAATTAGGAAAGATTCATAAGAAAAAAATTACTTAAAAATATGATTTTAATTCATATGAATTTAAAAGTATCCAGCAGTTTTCTAGTTCAAACTTTTGCTTATAGGAATGCCACATTAATTTTGTGAAGACACAGAAACGTGTTTCATACATTTTGGAACACACTGTTCCTGTATACATATTGGATAAACCTTCGGCCACAAATTTATATTTATTAATATTTTTTCAGAAAAACACACATTCAAATATCAAATAGTAAAAGTTTTTTCTAGGCCTTCTTTCTTATAATTCAATAATTCTACAAATAGAGTATGAAGCACATATTATCCACATACCATACACACACACACACACACACATCCATTAAATATATCATGTGTATATACATATATGGTAGCAACATTCATGCAGTGATAAACTCCAAATTGCCTGGACTCCAGGCAATAATACTGATATTTCCCTCCACAGTGTTGGCAGCTTCTATATATATTAGCACATTTTGGTATCCCCTTTCTTCAGCTTTATGGGTCAATAAAGTTGTAGAAAATCCTAATCAGAAATTTACTCATCCTTTTCAAGCTTGTGAAGCTCAAATATAAGTATAAATATTGATACTTACCTATCCTATTTGAAGAATGTATTTTTATTTCAGACATGGACTTGCCATTATCATTTAATCACACAATAACTTGCAAGTACTCACCAGATGGTTCAGTGGTAAAGAATCTGCCTGCCAGCGCAGGAGATGCAAGAGATGTTGGTTTGATCCCTGGATCACTTCTGGAGTAGAAAATGGCAACCTACTCCATTATTCTTGCCTGGAATATTTCATGTACAGAGGAGCCTGGCAGGCTAGAGTTCATAGCATCACAAAGAGTTGGGCATGACTGAGCAACTGAGCATGTCAAGTGACAAATTTTGACAATGAGTTTATAAAAAAAAAGTCTTAGTCTTCAGATCTATGCATATAATTATGTGTAGTTTGAAATATCATACTAGTCTCTTTCTTTTTTATTTATATATATATTAAATTGTATTTATTCAAGGTGTACTACATAATGCTTTGATATAAGTATAAATAGCTACTACAGTCAAGCTAATTAACATATCATCTGCTTCAATTAGTCAGTTCAGTTGCTCAGTCGTGTCCGACTCTTTGTGACCCCATGAATCGCAGCACGCCAGGCCTCTCTTTCCATCACCAACTCCCAGAGTTCACTCAGACTCAGGTCCATTGAGTCAGTGATGCCATCCAGCCATCTCATCCTCTGGTGTCCCCTTCTCCTCCTGCCTCCAATCCCTCGCAGCATCAGAGTCTTTTCCAATGAGTCAACTCTTCGCATGAGGTGGCCAAAGTACTGGAGTTTCAGCTTTAGCATCATTCCTTCCAAAGAAATTTCAGGGCTGAACTCCTTCA
>NW_011494796.1:7438705-7444501 GCF_000754665.1 Bison bison bison | reverse complement strand
AAAAATAAAGTCTGACACTGTTTCCACTGTTTCCCCATCTATTTCCCATGAAGTGATGGGACCAGATACCATGATCTTCGTTTTCTGAATGTTAAGCATTAAGCCAACTTTTTCACTCTCCTCTTTCACTTTCATCAAGAGGCTTTTTAGTTGCTCTTCACTTTCTGCCATCAGGGTGGTGTTATCTGCATGTCTAAGGTTATTGATATTTCTCCTGGCAATATTGATTCCAGCTTGTGCTTCTTCCAGCCCAGCGTTTCTCGTGATGTACTCTGCATAGAAGTTAAATAAGCAGGGTGACAATATACAGCCTTGACGTACTCCTTTTCCTATTTGGAACCAGTCTGTTGTTCCATGTCCAGTTCTAACTGTTGCTTCCTGACCTGCATACAGATTTCTCAAGAGGCAGGTCAGTGACAAGTGCACTTGAAATCTACTCTCATAGCATATTTCTGGTGTTCACTGAACATAATATTATTAAGTATAGTCATTCTGCTATGTACTAGCTCTCTAGACATTCATCCTATTTCAGTGTAACCTTGTACCTTTGACCAGCACCTCTCCATTTCTCCTACCCATCCCCCATGTTCTCGTAACCACCATTCTACTCTCTGCTTCTATGAATGGAGTTATTTTATTTGTTTTTAGATTCCACATGTAAGTGAGATAGTATAATATTTGTCTTTCAAGCAGTAAAATGTCCTCAAACCTCATCTACATTGTCACAAAAGATAGGGTTTCCTTCCTTCTCAAGACTGGAAAATATTCCATTTCAAAAATATACGATGAAATATGTAATATAATAGAATTATAATGTAATATATCTTCTCTTTATCCATTCTACTTCTTTATCCATCAACAGATACATGCATTGTTTACATATCTGGGCTATTGTGAATAATATAGCTATGAATGTGGAAGTACAGATGTCTCTTTTAGATACTGGTTTCATTTTTTAAATATATACCCAGAAATAGATTGTTGGATTATGTTTTTTTATTTTATTTTTATTTTTGAAGACTATTATTTTATTTTATTATGTTTTTTAAATTTAATTTTTATTTTTTTGAGGACTATTTTTATTTTTTTAAGGACTCTCTATATTGTTTTCCATAATGACCATGCTCATTTATGTGCTCCCCAATAGTGTATAAGATTTCCCTTTTCTCCATGTTTGCCAACTCTGACTAATTTTTGTCTTTTGGGTGATAGCATTTCTAACAGGTATGGGACTGTGATTTTTATTTGCATTTCCCTCATCATTAATGATGTTGAGCATTGTTTTACATACTTGTTGGCCATTTATATGTCTTATTTGAAGACATGTCTATTCAGATCCTTTACCCACTTTTAAATTGTTGTTTTATTGCTATTTAGCTGTTTGAGTTCCATATATATTTTGAATATTAACTCCTTATCATATAAAGTTTGCAATTATTTCCTCCTAGGTTGTCTATTCACTCTAAGGTGTCTATTCACTCTAGTGAAGTTTCCTTTGCTGTGCAGCAGTGTTTCAAAGTTATGCAATCCCATTTGTTTATTTTCTCTTTTATTGCTGTGCTTCTGGGATTGCATCCAAAATTCTTTGCACAGAGAAATGTCAAACTTTTTTTCCTGTTTTTTTTTTTTTTTTCTAATAGTCTCATAGTTTCAGAACTTACAGTAAGTTTTTATTCCACTTTGAGTTGATTTGATATATGGAATGAGGTAAGGGTATTGTTTCATTAAAATAGAGATTAGAATACCAAAAGGAAAGATCAGTGAAACTAAGAGTTTTCTTTTTTTGGAATGGCAGATAAAAATTAAAATAAAATTGACAAACTTTTACCTAGAATAACTAAGGGAAAAAAAAAAGAAAAAGCTTAAATAAGTAAAATTGTGAAAAGGAGGAGACATTATAATTGATACTACAGAAATACAAATAAGAGACTATTGTTAGCAATTATATACCAACAGATTTGGACAAACTAAGGAAATTCTTGGATGCATACAATGTATCAAGACTGAATTATAATAAATAGAGAATTTGAGTAGACCAATAACAAGTAAGAAGATAGAGTCAGTAATCAAAAACCTACCAGTGACGGTCCCAAAGTCTAGACATGATAGCTTCATTGTTGATTTCAATCAAACATTAAAAAGAATTAATACAAATCCTTATCAAACTCTTCCAAAAATTTGCAGAGAAAGAAACACTTCCAAACTCACTTTAGGAGGCTAGCATTACCTTCATAACAAAGTTAGATAAGGACATTACAAGAAAAGAAAATTTATATCAATAGCCTGATTAATACTGCTGCTAAGTCACTTCAGTCGTGTCCGACTCTGTGTGACCCCATAGACGGCAGCCCACCAGGCTCCCCTGTCCCTGGGATTCTCCAGGCAAGAACACTGGAGTGGGTCGCCATTTCCTCCTCCAATGCATGAAAGTGAAAAGTGAAAGTGAAGTCGCTCAGTCGTGTCAGACTCTTAGCAACCCCATGGACTGCAGCCTACCAGGCTCCTCTGTCCATGGGGTTTTCCAGGCAAGAGTACTGGAGTGGGGTGCCATTGCCTTCTCCGAGCCTGATTAATACAGAAGCAAAATCCTTAACAGAATACTAGTGAAACAAATTCAAAAACACTTTAAAAGGGTTACACATCATGACCCAGTGGGATTTATCCCTGAGGTTCAATAATGCTTCAATATACACAGATCAATATACCTGATCCACAATATTAACCAAATGAGTGATAAAAGTTGTGTGACTGTCTCAGTAGATGGAGAAAAAGCATTTGACAAAATTTGGCATCCTTTCATGATAAAAAAACCTCTCAACTAGTTAGGTGTAGAAGGAATACACCTCAATATAATAAAGGCCATGTATGATAAACCCACAAGTAACAACATACTTGTGAAAAGCTAAAAACTTTTTCTCTAAGATAGGAAACAAAATGATAATGTGCACTCTCATCATTTTTATTCAATGTAGTACTCAAAGTCCTAACCATAGCAATTGGATAAGAAAAAAAAAAAGGCATACAAATCAAAAGGAAGAAGTAAAATTGTCTCTAGAGATCTTGTTGTTCTGTTGTTAACTTGTGTCTGACTCATTGTGACCCTATGGACTGCAGCATGCCAGGCTTCCCTGTCCTTCACTGTCTCCTGGAGTTTGCTCAAATCCATGTCGATTGAGTCACTGATGCTGTATAACCAGGTCATCTTCTGCTGCCCTCCTCTCATTTGGCTTTCAGTCAAAACAACATGGTACTGGCATAAAAATAGACACGCAGACCAATGGAACAGAATAGATAGCCCAGAAATAAATCCATGCATTTATGATCAACTAGAACTTTGACATAGGTGCCAAGAACACACAGTGGGGAAAGGAGAGGAACTTTGATAAATGCTTTGGGGCAACCTGATTTACAAACCTCTCACAAAGGAGGCTTCTTTCATAGTGCAGTTGGTAAAGAATCTGCCTGCAATGCAGGAGACTGGGGTTTGATTCCTGGGTCAGGAAGATCCCCTGGAGAAGGGATAGGCTACCCACTCCAGTATTCCTGGGCTTCCTTTATGGCTCAGCTAGTGAAGAACTGGCCTGCAATGCAGGAGACCTGGGTTCAATCTCTCGGTTGGGAAGATCCCTTGGAGAAGGAAAAGGCTGCCAACTCCAGAATTCTGGACAGCAGAATTCCACGGACTGTGTAATCCATGGGGTCATGAAGAGTCAGGCACGACTGAGTGATTTTCACAAACAAGACAAGAAATATCAGTGCTCAGTTGCCACGCCACATTTTCTTCTCAACTATTCTCTAACTTACTCAGTGGGAAAAGTCAAGATTAATGTGACCAAGTCACTTTGCTTTAGTGAAATTTAGATCCACAAATAGGTACTAATAGCCTGCAGTCACAGGGTCTAAAGGTAAAAGTTCTTACTCTTGATCAGTATTTAATGTTTGCCCTTTAATTATTTGAGCATTAATGTTTTGCAAATGTAAGCCAATACTTGGAGCATGAATTGTAAAAACAATACATCTGGAAGTGAAATACTTGGCAACTGACAACAAATAATGTATGATTTGGTATAGAATATGACAGTAGATGGAATGATGCTTTCTCATCATACCTGATCTAGTGACTACTCAGACGTTGATAAAAATATTTCAGTATGATAAACTTTGGTATGATTTTATTTTATTATTTTTTCTTTCTCCATTGAGGAATATATGTCATATAACATTACATTAGTTTTAGTTGTAGAACATAATTATTTGATACTTTTATATACTGTGAATGAACTAGGAAACATCCACCACCATACACAGCTATAGTATTTTTTCTTGACTTAAAGACTTGTAAGATATGACAGATCTAGACAGACCTGGGCCAAATTTTGACTTTGTAATTAGCCATGTGCTCCTATAAACTTTAACTTCAATTTGTTCAACTACTTTGAGTTTTACCTTCCTCATCTATAGACCACTGTAAGAGTATTTAGATGAGTACTAAGTAAAGTAACTAGGGCTGTGAGCACTCAACATCAATGGTAAATTAACTATAAATTATTGCAATGGCAGCCCAGTCAGATAATCATGCTCACCAGGATCTGTTCTGCCCAGTGCCCCTGATGCAATGCGTAAAGGAATCACCGACTCTGATCATTTGGAGGAAAAGCTAAAGCAATCTCCTGATGATTTCAAGAGCGATACAGTCTGTACTGTAGAAAGCCACTCAAAGTTGTTTAACCCAGTGTTTCTCAAATATATCTTTGAGGCACTCTTTCTAAAGTGACCCCCAGAGTAAACTAAAGATTCATGGGTTCTTTGCACCATACTTTGAGAAAACCTGGGATCACGTAACTTTAATGATTTGTTGATACTTAAGAAGATTTGGATATAGGAAAAATTACTAAAAGTTTATTTTTTATTCTAATTTTAAACTAAAAGTATCTTTGTTAATGGGATATTAGACTTCTTTGATAACCTTAATAATTTATTTATTTATTTATTTATTTTACGTTTAGTGGAGAAGCTGTCAGATGTTTTAATTATTATTACCTGCCATATGCAGGTGAGGAAGCAACATTTAAAACTGAACATGGAACAACAGACTGGTTCCAAATAGAAAAAGGAGTACGTCAAGGCTGTATATTGTTACCTTGCTTATTTAACTTATATTCAGAGTACATCATGAGAAATGCTGGGCTGGAAGAAGCACAAGCTGGAATCAAGATTGCCGGGAGAAATATCAATAACCTTAGACATGCAGATTACACCACCCTGATGGCAGAAAGTGAGGAGCAACTAAAAAGCCTCTTGATGAAAGAGAAAGAGGAGAGTGAAAAAGTTGGCTTAAAGCTCAACATTCAGAAAACAAAGATCATGGTATCTGGTCCCATCACTTCATGGCAAATAGATGGGGAAACAGTGGAAACAGTGGCTGACTTTATTTATGGGGGCTCCAAAATCACTGCAGATGGTGATTACAGCCATGAAATTAAAAGATGATTAGTCCTTGGAAAGAAAGTTATGACCAACCTAGACAGCATATTAAAAAGCAGAGACATTACTTTGCCAACAAAGGTCCGTCTGGTCAAGGCTATGGTTTTTCCAGTGGTCATATATGGATGTGAAAGTTGGACTGTGAAGAAAGCTGAGCGCTGAAGAATTGATGCTTTTGAACTGTGGTGTTGGAGAAGACTCTTGAGAGTCCCTTGGACTGAAAGGAGATCCAACCAGTCCATCCTAAAGGAGATCAGCCCTGGGTCTCCATTGGAAGGACTGATGCTGAAGCTAAAACTCCAGTACTTTGGC
>NW_011494796.1:7429695-7438333 GCF_000754665.1 Bison bison bison | reverse complement strand
GGCTGGATGGCATCACCAACTCGATGGACATGAGTTTGAGTGAACTCCGGGAGTTGGTGATGGACAGGGAGGCCTGGCGTGCTGCGATCCATGGGGTCGCAAAGATTCGGACATGGGTGGGTGACTGAACTGAACTGAACTGAAGTGATATAGTAGGTTCTTGTTGGGGCTTCCCCAGTGGCTCAATGGTAAAGAATCTACCTGCATCTCAGGAGACCTGGGTTCGATCCCTGGGTTGGGAAGATTCAGGTCCTTGTTGATTATCTGTTTTAAATATAGTAGCGTGTTCATGTCAGTCCCAAACTCCCAATCTATCCCTTCCACTAACCTCCCCCTGATAACCATAAGTTCATTCTCTGAGTCTGTTTCTGTTTTGTAGAAAAATTCATTTGTGTCCATAGTTTTAGAATCTGTGTCTGTGATATCATCTATTTGTCTTTCTCTGTCTGACTTAGTATGATACTCCCAGGTCCATAATTGACTTTATAATGACAAAGGAACATCCACTCAGACTCAAGCCATAACAAAGACACAAGCAACACACACATCACACATGTGGAAAATCATGTTGGACAGGAATGGGAGTGGGTGGAGGTCACTGGTTTCTGAGAGGTTGGGAGTTTCTGGTCTGTGGGGCGGGAGCCACGTGTTACTTTGGCTCACCCTTACCCCTACAGTGTAAAGGGAATCAAGTTGCACATCCTTCAAAATGTTAAACTGCTAACTAAAAGCACACAAAACTTTGTTAATAAATACACATTTTAAAATCTGTAGGGTATTAATGATAACATTTTCTTACAGTTTCCTTGAAAATATTATAATCACAAAGAATAATGGAGTCCTTCCAAACGTATAGTTTATTGGTACATACTGATACCAATATTTCATCTAATTACTCTGATTATGTAGTTTAACATATTTATATAGAGTGTGTACACAGTCACACATTTCTTATATACCAGTAAATGTATGCATACATATATAGAGTGTGTGTACATATACATGTGATACAGTATGTTACTGTGTTCTCAAATCCCACCATCATTCAATGTCTTGCCAAATAGCATTACAGGCAGAGCGCCAGATCTTTTCACTTCCCCACTGAAGTCACTTGGAACATATCTGAACGTGGCAAAATACATTTGCCAAGTTATATGCATAAAAACATCCTTTGATCTTTCAGAGTCATAAATATGTAATAAACTACATGATTGCCCTACTGATCTGTCCAACATCAATCTTACCTTCCCTTTTTATGGGTTCATCAAAATAAGATATGACCAAGGTACAAAAGAGTTAAAGAAGCTATTTATTTTAATGTTTCCTTGGAGAGCATGCTTGTTATTGTGAGCACAAATTATATATATAATATTTCATGAATGATGTTGAAGCATTAAAAATCACCTCTGCTCTTGAAGTGAACACAAAACTCTGGCTTTCTGCCAATACTCCCCTTATCCCCTTATGGCCTACTACAAGATGCAGTGTCATTTTTCCAGGATAACACTGCAGTGCTTCTCAAAATTCTAAGTCGTAGTCTAGATTCTTAATTATAATCCATTTTTAATATTCAGATAACTACACCCTAGGTAGCTATTTGGTTTGAACTTAAGAGTGATAACCAAAATTAGGGATTATTCAGATTTTGGCAGACATCAAAATATAGTTTATGGAGGAAAAAATAGGAGAATAGGGTAACAGGAAGGAATCATGTCAGCAAGACATTTTGTTGGTGTTGTTTAATCTTTAAACGTGCATATCCCTGGCTTCTATGCCCACTTGTGGTTTATTGAGTAGATTTTTAACAAGCTGCAAACATAGAATACATCAGGTGATGAGATCTTTAAATTGACTATCATGAGGTATTGAGGAAAAGCGGAAAAATTATGCAAGCTATAAACTGGGTGAGTGATGGAGTAGGTAGTAAAATCTACACTTTTTTTCCACAAGGGAAAAATAAGATTGAACTAAGTGTTTCAGTGTTAGAAGGATGGGAGTTTCACCTTGTTGGAGAACAAAATAATGATCTAAGCTTATTCTAATATATTTCAGGCAGTGAAAGAGGATGGTTTATGTCAATGGACCCATTTTCACATACGTGAGCTGTACGCTTCCTTCATGGTAGCATAAAATGGACTGCTGTTAGTGTATAATTAATAATAAACCTGATATTTTTTTAAGTGTACACAATTATTATCTCAGAGATGGAAGTAAAGACTCTACAATTATTCAGTAGAATTCAATACTGTGGAAACATACCACAAGGTTGTAATCTCACTGTCTGTTGTATAACTGATTTATAATAAGAATTTGGTTTAAAAATTTAGCAAACTGAACTCAGAAACACCTAAAATCATTTTATGCCATTGTTATGTTATTTATATCATATTAATAAGATAAAGGATGAAGAGCATTCTTTTTGTAGACATAGGAAAAGCATTTGATAAAGCACAAGAGGTATTCATGACAATAAGTCTCAGGAACCTAAAAATATAAATTTTCTCAACTTGATAAAAAGAATCTATGAAAATCCTATGGTTGATATCAAATTTAATGGTGAAAGATTGAATACTTTCTCCTTAAAACTGGGAACAAAGCAAAATATCTACTCTCCCTCTTCCTTTCAATGTTGTAATAGAGTTTCTACGCCAAATACAATTACTGAAAGGAATCCAGATAGGTAAGGATGAAATAAGACTGTCTTTGTTTACAAATAGCACTATTTTATGTTTGGAAAATCTTATGAAATACATGGTTAGATCAGAAAAGCTAATAGGCAAGTTTAACAAAGTCAAAAGACACAAAAAATATCGATAGGCAAAAACCAATTGTGCTTTTATATGCAGCAATAAACAATTTTAAGTTGAAATTAATAAATAGTTCCATTCCAAATCAGCAACAAATAAAATACTTAGGATAAGCTTAACAAAATAATGCAATATTGCTTGGAGACATTAGAGATCAAAATAAATAGAGAGCTCTCCTACCCATAGATTGAAAGAGTAAATATTGGTTGAATGGCAATTCTTTCCAAATTGTTCTACAAATTTAATTCAGCTCCCGTAAAAATACTAGAAAAAATCTTGCAGAAACTGATAAGTTGATTCTAACATTTATGTGAAAATAGAAATGATTCAAGAGAGCGTAATATTTTTTTTTGAAGGAGAAGAAAATATGGAATGGCTTATGATATGTGGTGGGAAAAGTAGCACTGACATACATGCATCACCACGTACAGAATAGATAGCTGATGAGAAGTTGTTTTATAGCACACGGAACCCAGCCTCGCCCTCTGTGATGCCTTAGAGGGATGGGAGAGGGGAGGGGAGGGAGGCTCCGGATGAAGGTGATGTGTGTATAATTATGGCTGATTTGCGTTGTTATACGACAGACACAACACAACATTGTAAAGAAACTTCCCTCAATTAAAAATAAATGTAAAATATTTAAAAATTAGTGATATAAATACACGGAAAACAATTGAGAGACTGCAAATTAGCATTTATGTTTAGAGTCAATACATTTTAGGAAAAATGCCCTGATAATTCAACGATGAAAGGACAACCACTTCATTAAATAGTAATGGAACATGAATATCCATATGCACCAAAAAAAGTCAATGTGAATCTTTACCCCATACGATAAAGTCTGAAAGTGAAAGTGTTAGTCACGCAGTCGTGTTTGACTCTTTGCGACCCCATGGACTGCAGCCCTCGAGGCTCGCCTGTCCATAGAATTCTCCAGGCAAGAATACTGGAGTGGGTAGCCATTCCCTTCTCCAGAGGTTTTTTTGACCCAGGGATCGAAACTGGGTCTTTCGCACTGCAGGCAGATTCTTTACTGTCTGAGCCCCAAGGGAAGCCCATCTCATACTATATACAAACGTTAACTTTAAAAGGAACCACAGACACAAAGCTAACCCTATAGAATATCTAAAATGAACATAAGAGAACATCTCCATGACCTTGTGTTCTTAGGCAAACAACATCAAAATACAACCATAAAAATAATCAGATAGACATCAGTAAAATTAAACATTTTGTGCTTCGTAAAGCACTATTAAGAGGATGCAAAGATAAGTCACAGACTACTAGAAAATATTTGCAAATCATGTGTCTGACAAAGCACTTGTGTCTATATGTACAGAATTCTTAAAACAAAAATATGAAGTCAACCCGATTTTTAAAATAGATAAAGATGTAAACATTTTACAATATGTACAAACCACTTAGAAAGAAACCCAATCCCATAAAGTATTAGTGAAATGCAAGTTAAAACACAGTTTCCTATCCCTATCCATCCACTGAGATGCTATAATCCGAAAGTGGGAAAATGAAGGGTTGACAAGGACGCAGGGAAACTGGAACCTTTATATGTTGCTAATGGGAATGCTATATTGTGAAGTCACTTTGGAAAACAATTTGGAATATGTTTTAAAATGAAACAGAAGTTTTTAGATGACCTAACACTTCTATTTCTATGAATTTACACAAAGAAAATAAAAACATATGTTCCTGGAAGACTTATATGTGAATGTTCACAGCAGTTATTATTCATAACAAAAAAGATGAAGATAGTTTTAAAGTACTTCACATAATGAGTGGATGAAAAATATAGTATATCTATGCAATGAAAGTACAGAAAAACAATCCTAAAACATGCTACAGCATGAGAGAACCTCAAAAGCATTTTGCTAAGTGAAAGAAACTAAACAAAAATGTCTACATTTTGTATGATTCCACTTATGTTAAATGTTCAGAAAAGACAAGTTTATCGAGATACAGAAAAATAATTGATTTTTTTTGGCTCGAGTTTTGAAGAAGAAAGGGACTGCATATGGAACTCTCAGAATTTATAGGATTATGAAAATGTTCTAAGAATGAATTGCCAGAGAAAATATTTTTATATGATTTCGTTATTTTAATTTGTAAAGGTTCATTTGATGACTCAGGGTATGTTCCATGTTTACCTGAAAAGATTATGTATTCTACTGTTCTTCAGTAGAATATCTATTAATGTTACATCTAGTTCATTGATGATGGTGTTTAGTCCTTCAATATGTCTACTTATTTTCTGTCCACGAGTTCTGTTACTGAGAAATAAGTATCGAGGTTCTCAACTCTACATGTACAGGAACCTATTTCTCCTTTCCTATCAGATTTTGCTTTGCCCATTTTAAAGCTGTATTGATAGATATGTAGACATTAAGGATACTATATGTTCTTGGTTAATTCACCCATTTATTAATAGATAATATCCCTTTCTAAGGCCTTATCAGTGGTACAGGGGTAAGGAATCTGCCTGCCAATGCAGGAGAGGCAAGAAACATAGGTTTGATCCCTGGGTCAAGAAGATCCCCTGGAGTAGGAAACGGAAACCCACCAGTATTCTTGCTTGGAAAATTTCATGGACAGAGGAGCCTGGTGGCCTACTGTCCATGGGGTCACAAAAAGTCAGACATGACTGAACATGCGCACACACACACACACACACACACACATCCCTTCCTTTCCTTGGTAGTTTCTTTTTCTATGAAGTCTATTTTGGAGAAGAAAATTGCAACCCACTCCAGTATTCTTGCTTGGAGAATCCCCATGGACAGAGGAGCCTGATGGGGTACAGTCCATGGGGTCACAGAAAGTTGGACAGTACTGAAGCGACTTAGCATGCACACGTGTGCATGAAGTCTATTTTATCCAATACTGATAAAGCTGTTCCAATTTTCTTTTGATTATGTTGACAAGGTACATGTACTTCTATCCTTTTACTTTTAATCTACCTGTTTATATATTTGAAGTAAGTTTCTTGTAGAAAGCCTAGTTGATTCATGCTATTTTCCTCATTTTAACAATATTTGTGTTTAAGTAGTGTGTTTAAAATCATTTGCATGAAATGTAACAGTTGACGGGCTTGGATTTAGGCCCACTTTCTCATTTATTTTGTTGCCTCTGCTTTTGATTACTATTTCCCTTTTCCTACCTGTCTTAGTGGAGCTGCCATAACAAAATACCATGGATTGTGTGGTACATTTATTTCTCATAATTTGGGAGGCTAGAAGACCAAGACTGGGGTGCTGACAGGGTCAGGATCTGATTATGACCCCATAAGGGATGAGAGCACCCTCTGAGATCTCTTTTACGAAAGCATTAGTTCCACTCCTGGGGTTTCTACCTACCCTCAAAAATTAATCTCCTTCCAAAGTCTCTGTTTCCTAATACCATTACACTAGTCATTAGATTTTCCACATATGTATGTGAGGGTTACACAAACATTTAGACTATAGTGCTCCTCTTTTTTGGAGGGACATTGTTTGAACAATTTTTAGTTTCTGATTCTATTTTATCTATTTTGATTACTACTTTGCAGAGATTTTATTGATTGATCTATTGATAGACATTTGTATACTTAACTTTGCATAGCCTGCTTAGGATATAGAAAATTTACCAAAATTGAAATTCTTTTACTCTCTCTTTTTATGTTTTTATCTTTTTATATTCTGAGTCCTGATTGCAGGGAAGGTTACATAACTATGTTTGTGTGCATTTTAAATCGCTTCAGTTGTGTCCGACTCTTTGCAACCCTATGGACTGTAGCCCGCCAGGCACCTCTGTCCATGGAATTCTCCAGGCAAGAATACTAGAGTGGGTGGCTTGTGTCCTTCTCCAGGGGACCTTCCTGACCCAGGATTGAACCAGGGTCTCTTTCGTCTCTTGCAGTGGCAGGAGCATTCTTTACCACTAGCGCCACCTGGGAAGCCCCCACACCTCTATACATATATTGAAATAGATGAGAATGTACACCAAAATTAATCCATTTCAGTGAATGATAATTTAAAAGAAAGTAATATCACTGAATAAATGGAAAAGTTTTTAAAAGATATAAAGGTGGTTGAACAATCTAAAGTCATTGAATTGTACATTTACAATGAGTTAAGTTTATGGTATGTTATACCTCAACAAAGTAATTAAAAGGTTTGTCATTCAGAACTGTGGATCTTTGAGTTATGCCTCCTGTACTATTCAGCTAATGGGGTAGGTCTACTGCATAGGGATGTGCAGCAAAATGGATCAAAAGTGGATCACTGATTGGACTGAAAATGTGAAAACATCAAAGCACTAAAAGAAAATAGGAGAAAGTTCTTTCACAAGTATCTCCAAATGGACAGGCATCATAACCCATAAGACTCAAATGGCTCAATATCTAGATGTAAAAAAATGAAACCCTAAGTAAATATGAGAAATTTGCATTACATCTCTAGAGTGTGAATGGATTTCTTAAAAATGACTCAAAATTCAAAAGCCATAAAATATCGATAAATTTGACTGTGTAGAAATTTTAAGACTTCTACACATGAGTGTGTTGATTTTATATAATAGACCAAAAGACTAATCTGTCTAATATATAAACAACTTATAGATCCTGGTAAGGTAAAGATTCACAGTCCAATAGAGAATGGTCAAAAGGTTTAAAAAACATAAAAAGTTATTGTAAAGAAAGATACACAAGCCACACAAATGGATCAACCTTGTCATTATGAGGGAAATACCGATTACCACTAGGAGCCTGAGCGACTCTGTGGTTTCCAGAGAGGACTCTGTAGCAGAAGCTGGACTATCTCCAGCTAGTGAAGAATATTTCTAGGGTTACTTGCCAGAATGAATCCCTTTCAATGCACTTTGATTGAGCTTCAAAAGTTATAAAAAGGGAGGGAAAGAATGGAGAGCATCAAGGAAATGATAAAGATGATTTTTGAATTCACTACAGCATGGGGTAAATTTGTCTCTGAAGTTAAAAAAAAAAAAAAAAAGGGAAGAAAAAATAGAACAAAAGTAACAAACTCTCTGAAAGGGAGTTTAACATTACGGTACAAATTCATTTCAGAGAAGCCACCCTAAAGAACCATAGGTTTATTTAACAAGATAACTATGACATCAATGCTTATTAACAGTGAGCCAGTTTTATTTGGCTTAGATACAGTGCTACTCCTTGGCCAAGGGAATATGTAAGAGTCTCACAAAATTGGAATGCAAAGGAAAGATGCTGTCTGTTTATTTACCAAGTAATCTAACAAATAAATAGTGCTTATTTATTTTGTTCAGATGGTAAAGAATCTGCCTGGGGGAGGAGCCAAGATGGCAGAGGAGTAGGACGGGGAGAACACTTTCTCCCCCACAAATTCATCAAAAGAGCATTTAAACGTCGAGTAAATTCCACAAAACAACTTCTGAATGCTGGCAGAGGACATCAGGCACCCAGAAAAGCAACCCAACTCTTCAAAAGGAGAGAGAAGAAATACAGCTCCACCCACCAGAACACCGACACAAGCTTCCCTAACCAGGAAACCTTGACAAGCCACCTGTACAAACCCACACACAGTGAGGAAACGCCACAGTAAAGAGAACTCCACAAACTGCCAGAATACAGAAAGGACACCCCAAACTCAGCAATTTAAACAAGATGAAGAGACAGAGGAATACTCAGCAGATAAAGGAACAGGATAAATGCCCACCAAACCAAACAAAAGAGGAAGAGATAGGGAATCTACCTGATAAAGAATTCCAAATAATGACAGTGTAAATTGATCCAAAATCTTGAAACTAAAATGGAATCACAGATAAATAGCCTGGAGACAAGGATT
>NW_011494796.1:7429055-7429595 GCF_000754665.1 Bison bison bison | reverse complement strand
AACCAAAAGACAAAGACTGGCTGAATGGATACAAAAACAAGACCCCTACATATGTTGTCTACAAGAGACCCACCTCAAAACAGGGGACACATACAGACTGAAAGTGAAGGGCTGGAAAAAGATTTTCCATGCAAATAGGGACCAAAAGAAAGCAGGAGTAGCAATCCTCATATCAGATAAAATAGACTTTAAAACAAAGGCTGTGAAAAAAGACAAAGAAGGTCACTACATAATGATCAAAGGATCAATCCAAGAAGAAGATATAACAATTATAAATATATATGCACCCAACACGGGAGCACCACAGTACGTAAGACAAATGCTAACAAGTATGAAAGGAGAAATTAACAATAACACAATAATAGTGGGAGACTTTAATACCCCACTTACACCTATGGATAGATCAACTAAACAGAAAATTAACAAGGAAACACAAACTTTAAACGATACAATAGACCAGTTAGACCTAATTGATATCTATAGGACATTTCATCCCAAAACAATGAATTTCACCTTTTTCTCAAGCGCACATGGAACCTT
>NW_011494796.1:7427434-7428040 GCF_000754665.1 Bison bison bison | reverse complement strand
ATCAAAAAAGAAATCAAAATTTGCATAGAAACGAATGAAAATGAAAACACAACAACCCAAAACCTGTGGGACACGGTAAAAGCAGTCCTAAGGGGAAAGTTCATAGCAGTACAGGCACACCTCAAGAAACAAGAAAAAAGTCAAATAAATAATCTAACTCTACACCTAAAGCAACTAGAAAAGGAAGAAATGAAGAACCCCAGGGTTAGTAGAAGGAAAGAAATCTTAAAAATTGGAGCAGAAATAAATGCAAAAGAAACAAAAGAGACCATAGCAAAAATCAACAAAACCAAAAGCTGGTTCTTTGAAAGGATAAATAAAATTGACAAACCATTAGCCAGACTCATCAAGAAACAAAGGGAGAAAAATCAAATCAACAAAATTAGAAACGAAAATGGAGAGATCACAACAGACAACACAGAAATACAAAGGATCATAAGAGACTACTATCAACAATTATATGCCAATAAAATGGACAACGTGGAAGAAATGGACAAATTCTTAGAAAAGTACAACTTTCCAAAACTGGACCAGGAAGAAATAGAAAATCTTAACAGACCCATCACAAGCATGGAAATTGAAACTGTAATCAAAAATCTTCCAGCA
>NW_011494796.1:7383792-7426887 GCF_000754665.1 Bison bison bison | reverse complement strand
AGGAGGCAAGAATATACAATGGATTAAAGACAATCTCTTTAACAAGTGGTGCTGGGAAATCTGGTCAACCACTTGTAAAAGAATGAAACTGGACCACTTTCTAACACCATACACAAAAATAAACTCAAAATGGATTAAAGATCTAAACATAAGACCAGAAACTATAAAACTCCTAGAGGAGAACATAGGCAAAACACTCTCTGACATACATCACAGCAGGATCCTCTATGACCCACCTCCCAGAATATTGGAAATAAAAGCAAAAATAAACAAATGGGACCTAATTAACCTTAAAAGCTTCTGCACATCAAAGGAAACTATTAGCAAGGTGAAAAGACAGCCTTCAGAATGGGAGAAAATAATAGCAAATGAAGCAACCAACAAACAACTAATCTCAAAAATATACAAGCAACTCCTACAGCTCAACTCCAGAAAAATAAACGACCCAATCAAAAAATGGGCCAAAGAACTAAATAGACATTTCTCCAAAGAAGACATACAGATGGCTAACAAACACATGAAAAGATGCTCAACATCACTCATTATCAGAGAAATGCAAATCAAAACCACTATGAGGTACCATTTCACACCAGTCAGAATGGCCGCGATCCAAAAGTCTACAAATAATAAATGCGGGAGAGGGTGTGGAGAAAAGGGAACCCTCTTACACTGTTGGTGGGAATGCAAACTAGTACAGCCACTATGGAGAACAGTGTGGAGATTCCTTAAAAAACTGGAAATAGAACTGCCTTATGATCCAGCAACCCCACTGCTGGGCATACACACTGAGGAAACCAGAAGGGAAAGAGACACGTGTACCCCAATGTTCATTGCAGCACTGTTTATAATAGCCAAGACATGGAAGCAACCTAGATGTCCATCAGCAGATGAATGGATAAGACAGCTGTGGTACATATACACAATGGAGTATTACTCAGCCATTAAAAAGAATACATTTGAATCAGTTCTAATGAGGTGGATGAAACTGGAGCCTATTATACAGAGTGAAGTAAGCCAGAAGGAAAAACATAAATACAGTATACTAACGCATATATATGGAATTTAGAAAGATGGTAACAATAACCCGGTGTACGAGACAGCAAAAGAGACACTGATGTATAGAACAGTCTTATGGACTCTGTGGGAGAGGGAGAGGGTGGGAAGATTTGGGAGAATGGCAATGAAACACGTAAAATATCATGTAGGAAACAAGTTGCCAGTCCAGGTTCGAAGCACGATGCTGGATGCTTGGGGCTGGTGCACTGGGACGGCCCAGAGGGATGGTATGGGGAGGGAGGAGGGAGGAGGGTTCAGGATGGGGAACACATGTATACCTGTGGCGGATTCATTTTGATATTTGGCAAAACTAATACAATTATGTAAAGTTTAAAAATAAAATAAAATTAGAAAAAATAAATAAATAAATAAAGAATCTGCCGGTAATGCAGGAGACCTGGGTTTGATCCCCGGATCAGGAAGCTCTTTTGAAGGGGTGGCAACACACTCCAGTATTCTTGCCTGGAGAATTCCATGGGCAGAGGAGCCTGGTGGGTTACAGTCCATGGGGTCTCAGAGTCAGACACAACTGAATGACTAACACTTTCACTTTTCCGTGCCAAATACTGTTCTGATTGCATTTGCAATTGTAGTAGCGGCTCAAGTGATCCACATAATGTCCTTATAATGTTGGAACTATAATATTATCCCCATTGTACAGATGATTAGCTATACGCATAGAGATGGTAAGTAACTTGTCTAGGGCCACACAGCTAATAAGCTGCAGAGTCAGCATTCAAGCGAGCCAATGTGGCTCCAAAGCACATGCGTTACATAGTTTTCCCAAAGAGAACGAGGCACTGTTTCCAAAAGAAGGGGAATGATTCGTGTTCAGGCAAATCTCCTGCAGTTAGAGGTATTTATTACCCAGAGCAGTTCCTCTTTCAAAGGTTTCCATAAGTCACAGCAGTTATTAATGCTCTCGTGACTTGGAGCACTGCATTCTAGCTGCTTTGAAGGTATTTGTCTGCTCTGAAGGATCCTGTGTGATGCGGCCTCCACAGCACAATGCACTCGGGGCTTACTGAAAAATAAGCGCTGACTATTGTATGGTATTGAAGACAGTTAGGAAGATATCATTCTTCCTTCAGTTTCGCCTTGAAGTCTACATAGACAGGGTCTTTGAAGGGAAATGGAAACCTGTGAGTAAATGTAGTTCAAACAATATGCAGGGTTTCAACCTTGGGTTCCAATAATTTCTCTTCCATTATAATAACAAATTGGTCTGAACAAAGCTGGGAGTTTATCACACAGTATAATATAATAGCAGAAGAGACTAAGGAATTTTAATGCACTGGAGGTACTTGTTTAAAAGTCAAAGTAATAAAAAAAAGTGACAAGTGTTTGATATACATTAATAAACCCAGAAATTTATTTATTCAATAGATATCTATTAGGAAGTAGAATGAACTAGTTTCTAAGCTAGGCTCTGGGGCACCATTCTAAAGCCGTATCACTTTCTGAAATTTGATTGCTAAAGAAAAGCTGTTATCTGTGGTGATAACTGTTGATTTAGCCATGTTAGGTAAATATATTTTGTAGAGAAATACAATAAATCTGTTGCTTGACTTAAGCATGAGTCAATTCATTTAAATATATTCAGACTAGTGGCCCAGACATACCGTGTCATATATATCCATTTACATGTGGATGCTCGGAGTGTAAGCCTGCCCCTGTGCCACAGCATGCCTCTGGCTATCATTACACAGGAGCACTTAGTAAACAGAAATCACACACAAAATTTGTTTCGTGTTGGTCAACCATCAGTACGATTCTAACATCAAAACAAATGTGCTTGTTTCAGCTCTTAGTGAATGAATTTTTTTTTTTTTCCCTCTTACTTTGGGAATATACAAAATAAGTAAATTTTATACCAATTTCTCTCTTCAAACAGATACAAGAAATCGTGTATACTTCAGAATTTTGATAAAAGTTTAATGAGGAGAATATATGACTGTTATCATGCTCCACAAAATTCACACTCACAATTTTTCTGGTGTATAACTGATTTTGGGTGTATACCCTGATAGCTCAGCAGTAAAAGAATCCACGTGCAATGCAGGAGACCTGGGGTCAGTCCCTGAGTGGGGAAGATCCCCTGGAGAAGGAAATGGCAAACCACTCCAGTATTCTTGCCTGGGAAATCCCAAGGACAGAGGAGCCTGGCGGGCTGCAGTCCATGGGATCACAAGAGCTGGAGAAAACTTAGCAATTAAATCACCACCACCACCACAACTGATTATTATTCTTAGATTCTCCGAAATGAGATTACCAGGACAAAAGACATACAATTTTTAAAGATCTTGTACATGGTGTCAAACTGCTTTTCAAAGTGTTTCTGTTACTTTTACAGTTTAACTAAAGTGAATGGAAATGCCAGGTTTACAACACTGTTCTGACTCTCATTTCCTCTTAACTTTTAAACCATGACTATGCTTCATTCAGTAGGAAAGGAAAATGACAGCTTCCTCTTTTAATTACCATGCTTTCGAAAAGTACTTGTGGCATCCCCAATATTAGAAATGTTGACAAAGATGCTCATATCATAAATAACAACATCAGCATATGAAATTAGAAAGCAGAGTCCAGGAAAAGAGATTCTCAAAAACAGAAAACAGGGCTTTTAAAAAATGGGATAGATATTATCTCAAGCATAAGGAGTTTTACATGTATTTAGCAGAAACTTAAGACACCAAACAGAGTCATTAATAAAAAGGCTTGTTTGTGTTATAATTTTTTTTTAATTTCAAACTTCAAGTATTCACAAAATGAGTTTTTATCCCTGAATACATTACTGAAATACAGTCTCAGGATGCACTGCCTGAGTGCCCTGAAAAATAATTTAACAATACCATGTATTATGCCTTTACTTATACTGAGAGCCTTACTATTTTAACTAGAAGCATTATGAACAAAATTTTTGTCTTTCCAATTCACGTATTGTGTTAGCTTCTTATCGTTGTAACAAATTATCATAAACACAGGACTTAAAGCAACATGTAGTTCTTATCTTAAACTTCTTGCAGTCAGAAACCCAAAACTGGTTTTACTACGTAAAAGTCTAGGGCTTCCCTGGTGCCTCAGATGGTAACAAATCTACCTGCAATGCAGGAGACCTAGGTTTGATTCTTGGACCAGGAAGATCCCCTGGAGAAAGGAATGGCTACCCCTTGGAGAATCCCAGGGACAGAGGAACCTGGGGGGCTATAGTTCATGGGGTCGTAAAGAATTGGACACATCTGAGCAACTAAGCATGCAAATAAAAATCCAGGTGACTGCTAGTCTGTGTTCATTCTGCAGGCTCAAGACGGAAATTTATTCCCTTACCTCTTCCAGCTTCCAGTTGTTCTTGACTCATGGCCACACCCTGCATCTCCAAAGGCAGCAGCTTCTTCAGGTCTTGCTCTAACTCTGCTTCCCATGTCACGTCTTCTCTGACTCTTGATTACGCTGGACCCACTCAGATACTCCAGGACAACTGCCCCATCTCAGTGTCCTTCATCACATTTGCAAAGGCCCTTCTGCCCTGGATGGTAACTTATTTGGCTGCATGAATTAAGATCTGGACATCTTTGGGGGCCTCTGCTTGTATTCCCTTATATTCCATTAAAATGTAAGATTTTGGGACAAACGATTTAAGGTGTCATAAATGCCTGTATGTCCACTGCATAAACATTCATTGAGTTCTGTTAGTTTGTGATATAGCCAAAATACACTACCTCTTTTGTCATGAACTGTAGGAGAATATAATTTCCTATTCTTAATCGCTTCCTACTTTCATTTTTCTCATTTCAGACTAAG
Organism: Bison bison bison; assembly: GCF_000754665.1. Lineage (NCBI taxonomy): Eukaryota > Metazoa > Chordata > Mammalia > Artiodactyla > Bovidae > Bison > Bison bison. Next base: position 7,422,030 of record NW_011494796.1, on the reverse strand, counting down.
GTTAGTGCTTTAGCAAAAACATACTTATTAGCTAATGAGAGTAAGAAAATGAGGCTATTTTCTATATTAATAACTGCATTACTCTCAACACATATTGAAGAAATTAGATGGCTTGGATTTGCTATGTACAAGAAAAGACACATTTTAATTATCTCATTTTCTCTTCTTACTATGTGACTTTAATAATAAAAGCAGCTTGTAATGGACGTAGCTAAGAGCTTTAGAATCAGACAAATCAGAGTTCAAATTCCTGGCTTTTCTCCCTATCAGATATTGCATTTAAAAATGTATTTAATGTTTCTGAGCTTTTGCAAAATGAGTATTATAATACTTACACTTGGATATTGTAAAGAGTAGGTAAACTTGGAAAAATTAGGTAAAATAATATATAAAAATGATTTGACATGTAACATGTCCTCAAAACTGCTAGCTTTATTTTTCCTAGAAGTTTTACTTTTAAAATTATATATTCCATCTACTTACATATATATTTTTTATGGTAATAGTTAAAAGGTTTGAAAATATTTTATTCTATTGATTTAAAAAAGATAAAGACAACTGTTTCCCCCCCCCTTTACTAAAATCTGCTTTATCTGCATTTGGAATAATAAATGTGGCACTTCATTTGTTTGCAGGCAGGTAAAATACATCATTTGTATGTTAATATATGCCCATCTATATTCTATTTGTCCCCAGGTACTTTTGAGGTAGAGTGATTAGTTTCAGATTGTATTCTGAATAAGTGATGGAATTTATAGACTCCCATTCATAGGAGTTCAGCAATGAAGAGCATATCAGACAAACAGAGCAAGAGATCATTCATAAACACGGACATTCTACATAGAATTTTGTGCCCTGTGTACGTACGCAACAGCTGATATTACTTTTGAATGCTACCAGAACTTTTCAAAACAATAAAAGCTACTTGCTGTAGGAAATCTTCCTGAAAAAAAAGAATTGTACCTTTAAGTCAGTTTCCCTGTACTTCTCACTTGCACGTCTTCAGGAAGTTCAGGTATTGCTGAAATGTTCTCCCAAAAGAAGTTTCAGTTCATTATAAGTTGAATTATCACATGCTTATTAAAAACTTAAAGTATGTGTTAGCATTTTCTTTTCTTTATTTTTATAATAAGAGATGGGTTTCCAGGAATATAACCTTGCCTCATAATATTGCATCTTTTATATACAAGATTTATGTGACTAAATATATATCTATCATTCAGGTGACAAGTAAATATAAAGCTATGGATTACCTGATGTAATAATATAGAATTCATTACACTTTGTGGATTGGAATAGGCAAGAGAATAGTTGAATAAAAATTAAAGTAGTCATATAATTGCAGATTCCGAAATTTTTGAAAGAACTGTGAAGTAACCTCATTTTAAATATGAAAAGCAGGTATGTTACAAAATGGAACAACCAAATGAAAACTGACAAACTGCCAAGCAATACACTGAAATACACATTTTAGCTTTTCCAGTATTTCATTTTGAGTGTTTGGCAGATATCTGGATGAATATATTTTTCCTCATTTGACTGTGTTTTCTAATCATTTAAATGAACCATAATCAGGAATCAATTGTCTATATCCCCAATGCATTCAGTTTATTTCATCTGTATTTTAAATTTTGTTAAAAGAATAAAAATAAATAGAGAGGAATCAATGATAAAGAAGGGAAATCACACTCTTACTACCATCAGCCATTCTCAAAACCAACGAAGGATAACCTCACATGTCAAGCCTTAGAGATTCTGCTGAGAGTAAAAGACTGGTGCAGATTTGCGCCCAATCCCTCATTTTTGAAGCTTGCCATCCAAATCTTCTTACGTACATTTAAATTATATTCATTGCAAGTTACTCTGGTAGTTTGTTTTCAAGAGATTTTTAAAAAAAGCTTTGCACGAAATTAGAGGAAAAGTTGAACAAGCCAACTTCAGCACATTGAAGATGCAGAGAAATCCCAGGAACCTCAATGGCAGGTCCTCATGGTTGTTTTTTCTATCTGCCAGGGACAGCTGGCTGATTTTCAGATCCCTGGCTCTGTTAGGTTCTGATTCGCTCAGATTAAGCTATGTATCCTGGTGTCTAACCTGGGGCCAATTTGCCAAGAATCAAGATCTCACAACAGCAAAATTGTTTTTAAAAACCCATTTTGTTGGTGGAGTTAGAGATACCAGAGATATTATGTTGGAAAGCCAACTCACGAGGTGTCACCTATTCTAAATTGGTATTTGGAGAAAAATGTAATAGGACATTTTTTTTCAGTATTCTAAATATTGTAGTAGATGAGAACTTACCACTGTATTTTCCACATTTTGAGTTACCAAGAGGATTATTTTCTGCAAGTTTTGTTAAATGAGTGGCTGATCATCATAGTTGCGATGGTAATAACTGGTAGTTTAGGCTCCAGATGATAGCAGAGAAAAATTAATCTGCTTCTAACAAACAGAAAGGGCTTTCTCCGTGGCTCAGTGGTAAAGAACCTGCCTGCCAATGCAGGAGATGCAGGCTTGATCCCTGCTCAGGAAGATCCCCTGGAGAAGGAAAAGGTTACCCACTCCAGCATTCTTGCCTGGGAAATCCCATGGAGAGAGGAGCCTAGTGGGCCATAGTCTAAGGGGTCACAAAAGAGCTGGACATGACTTAGCAACTAAGCAACAACAAAACAACAAGCAAAAAGACAAAGGGGGTGGCAGGGAATAAAAAACAAAAAATAAAGTTTTTCTGGAAAAAAAAAAAAGGCGGGGGGCGGAATTATTTTAAATATTGAGAATTCAGAGACTGACCTGGAAGATAATTGTGCTTGTTCCAATTTAACTTATTTCTAGGCTGGGCTGGAACTGCAAACATTAGGGATGGGTAAGAGTAGTGGGGGCTACCATGGTGGCTCAGCAGTAAAGAATCCACCTGCAATGCAGGAGACATAAGAGACCGGGATTCAATCCCTGGGTTGGGAAGATCCCCTGGAGGAGGCCATGGCAACCTATTCCAGTATTGTTGCCTAGAGAATCCCAGAGAAAGAGGAGCCTGGTGGGCTACAATCCATAGAGTCGCAAAGATTTGGACATGGCTGATTTGACTGAGCAGCAGCAACAGTAGTTGAATGTTTGTTGAAGACCCAGGAGCCTCTTTAAATATCAAGAAGGACTGAATATACACATTTGATGTAAGGAAATCAAGTGCATCATTCCAGCAATTTGTTTGAAGCCAAGATCATTAATGAGTCTCACGTCAAGGGCTATATCCTAGCATCTTTGTGTGTCACTATTTTGTAACTTCCTAATCTTTACTAGAAGCAGCAAAGACTGGAAATGCTCCATTAAGGGAAATATGTTTGAGACTTTACTAAACTTTTGATGTCAAATCCTTTCAGTTTCTTTTTTCACAGTGAGTTCAAAATGTCTTCACTGGAACAGAACCTTCCAAAGTTACAAGATTGTTTTTGGCGCTCCAGGGAACACACGGGCAAGGCTGTAATCGAGGGAGACAATGCTGTCAGTACAAGTGCTGGGAGAATCTGAAAGCCCAAGAGTGGAGCATTCATCACCATGATTCCACCCGACACTTGACTGAAAGCATTTTGCACTAATTTGCTTTGTGCCTGTCCAGACAATCTAAAAAGAAAGGATGAGGGGGCAATAGGTGTCTATTAAACAGAATAAACAGCCTCTGGCAAATGAATGTATTTCACACACTTGTGGCTTTTGGAGGGACAGGGGCGGTAAGGATGAGGGGAAAGGAAACAGAGGAGGAGGACTGAAGGATTAGCCTTTCCTCCACTGGTAGGGAAGGGCTGGCTCAGGTCACAGGGATCCATCCACATGGCCCACACCTCCCCAGCCTGGAGATTCACAGGTGCGGGTAGAAGAAGGCTACACCCGAGGGCTGGCTTCTCGATGTGCACTTTTATTCTGACCGGGTTTAAAACCTACCTGAAAATGACTTTCAAATCTCTGATGAAATAGATTCGAGTCTCTTTCCCTGGACTGTATTTTTAAACTTAACCTCTACATACATATAACTGCTGTAGGCTGGTTTTAAGCCTCTGCTAGTGGGTCAATTAAAAACAAAAAAAAAGCCTCAAGCTTGTTGTCACAGTTGTCTGACTTTGCTGAGAGCATGCAAGAAAGATTAGGGTAAAGGTGAGGGGAGCGAAAGAACTCACTCTGGGACCCCTAATTGGCTCCTGTTTTGAACTGTGGAGGGGAGGGAAAAAGGCGAAGGAGCGAGAAGATGGTCTAACAAGAAACACATGGTCTTTTGAAAGTAAACACAGCTGGGACCCAAACCGTGCTCTCCTCATTGTCCTAGCCTTCAGCCTTTTCAGGATCGCATTATCGTTGCGGTACTGATGATTATCTGTTTGGATTATCATTAAGAAATGTGGCAACATTCTAGAGAGAATAGATGTAAATCTAATTTCTAGGGCTGTGGTTAATCAGAAAACTCAATCATATTTTGCCAAGACTAAAACAATGGACTTTATTAATAATTCTCAGTTTCTTTAGAGTTTCTAAGTCAGTGGATATTTTCTAAGCTGCTTGCAGTTTGATCTTTACTCATTGACTCTCTAAGTAAATAACATGTGATTCAAGGACTCTTTAGGTCTCACGGAAAAATGAGAAGATCTTAATACTGGTTGTTAAAGTAGTAGTCCAAACTCTTCCTTTTGTGTTGGTGAAAAAGATGCAGAATTTGAGGAGATCTTCAGCATATTCATGTCCATAACAATTCTCATTTTCTGTGTAGTTATTACTCTTTTGAATGGGGTTGTAACACAAGTGTTTTCTAGAAATTGTAAAATAATAGGCAATAAGTTAGATAATAATGCCTTGGCAAAAATATCTTAGAATATGAACATAGGCCAGACCGAGAAAGAAACATTTTTGTTCAAGGAAACCACAAAGGGTAGTGCCCAGGTGGGATTCTTACAGATTATAATAGATTTGAAAAAAAAAAAAAAAATTCTACCATTCCTAGGTTCAGAGTCATAACATAAGAAAGAATGCATATAGGAGGATGGTGGGGAGCTTTGTCAATTTTATAATTTTAGCTAAGCCAAATAAGACTACCACCCTTATGGCAGAAAGTGAAGAGGAACTAAAAAGCCTCTTGATGAAAGTGAAAGAGGAGAGTGAAAAAGTTGGCTTAAAGCTCAACATTAAGAAAATGAAGATCATGGCATCTGGTCCCTTCACTTCATGGGAAATAGATGCGTAAAGAGTGGAAACACTGTCAGACTTTATTTTTCTGGGCTCCAAAATCACTGCAGATGGTGACTGCAGCCATGAAATTAAAAGACGCTTACTCCTTGGAAGAAAAGTTATGATCAACCTAGATAGCATATTGAAAAGCAGAGACATTACTTTGCCAACAAAGGTCCGTCTAGTCAAGGCTATAGTTTTTCCTGTGGTCATGTATGGATGTGAGAGTTGGACTGTGAAGAAAGCTGAGTGCTGAAGAATTGATGCTTTTGACCTGTGGTGTTGGAGAAGACTCTTGAGAGTCCCTTGGACTGCAAGGAGATCCAACCAGTCTATTCTGAAGGAGATCAGCCCTGGGATTTCTTTGGAAGGAATGATGCTAAAGCTGAAACTCTAGTACTTTGGCCACCTCATGTGAAGAGTTGACTCATTGGAAAAGACTCTGATGCTGGGAGGGATTGGGGGCAGGAGGAGAAGGGGACGACAGAGGATGAGATGGCTGGATGGCATCACTGATTCTATGGACATGAGTTTGAGTGAACTTCAGGGGTTGGTGACGGACAGGAAGGCCTGGCGCTGCAAAGAGTCACAAAGAGTCAGACACGACTAAGCGACTGAACTGAACTGAACTGAACTGAAATAAGACTACTACATTTTGTTTCAAAGTTACTTTACTTCCTGGTTCAGAATTCTGTTTGTAAAAAAGATCCTGATATATCTTTCAGAATTTTCAGATATATAATTCAAATGCTCTTAGGGCTTTGAATAATGAGTTAATTTATATTTTTGTTTGAATAATAACTTATTTATTTTTTTAACAGAGCAATAAAGAAACATATAACAAGAAAATAAGGAAACAAAAAAATTTTAATTTTGCTACATAGAAATAGCTATTGTTGACATTAGTATATGTCACTTCTCTCATTTTAATTCTTGTATAAACATCAATTCTTGTGTACACATTTCTAAATAGAAAGAGTATTAAAAGAGTAAACACACAAAGAGAAAGAAGGAAAGGGGGACTAAATGGGTGGAAAACGGGTCAGTGTGTATAGATGGATGAATATCAAAACTGTCATAAATTGCATTTGTGCCATTTTTAAGTTTGAGAGTATTTGAAGTTCATAAAATAAATGGAAATTGTGATAAAACTTATTAATTCACTCAACTTTAGATAAACGTTTTTATCAACTCAAGAACCATTAGTTAGATATTAAAGATGATAGAAATAGATATACTGTTTTTCTGAAACAAAATGTCTATTGACCCCAAACCATGAAAAGTTTTAAAATTAGCATTCCACCACTAATTCTTGTTTCAACATCTATTTTCACCCTTTCCAAGTTGATGATGCTTATATATTATTTTCTACAACTCCGTGTTATTTTTTAATGATTGCTACAAATGCTATCGCTAGTTATTTTTATTATGGCTAATCTATTTTTAGTTTTTTATTTTTAGTTACTTCTCTGTTCATTCTTGACTGGCTACATGTTGTTATTGCTCTTACTTTTCTCTTTTTTTTTGATTCTTAAGCATTTATTTTGTTTGTGCTTTAACCTGGAAAGGGTAGTTCTGGAATTCTCACGTGTCTGAGAGCGTGTGATGCCTGTCGCTCCAGGACGGCCAGCGTATCACACGTGCGCCCCCACATCTCCTTCCCTCGGCGCCTGTAAACGCCGCCCCCTTGCCGTCTGTCATCTAATGCTTCACTCAGCGTTTCGCTAGGGCTTCTTCTTTCTTCTGAATTTCATTAAGTTTATGTGGGTCTTTGTACATTCTTTCATGATTCGTTTAGGTTATTTATCTAACACCCTCATTGATGAAGGACAGCTTGTTAAGGATCACATTGACAGAGGTACCATTTATCCGCTTCAGCATTATTAATATCAATTAGTCTCCCGTTGTCTTCTGGCAGCAAAGGTTACTGTGGATAATTCTGAGACTAACTCAAATTTTTCCATATTATAAATGAATTCAAATGGTTTATTTTTTCGGATTTATTCTAGAAGTTTGATAATTAATTTAAATAAGATGCCTGTTGCTCTGTTTCAAGTTTTCCTTGAAGGTGGCCTACTCATTTAGCTGGCAATGTTATTTCTTCCTTTATATCAATTTTCTTTTCTGTACCCTGCATTTTGTTATCTGCTTTAAGAATAGTAAATATTCATATCATCAGACTATCTTCCTGTGTTTTACATATTTGTTCACTTTTCTTTAATTCTTAAAACCCCTTAATTTTTTTCATTTATAATTATCTCATGCTTTTTATCCATGTCAACAATTTGATTTTTAGCTATATCCATTTTGTCCCTGGTTTTTTTGAATTTATTTAATAACACTATAAAGAGCCTCTTAATGAAAGAGGAGAGTGAAAAAGTTGGCTTAAAGTTCAACATTCAGAAAACTAAGATCATGGCATCTGGTCCCATCACTGCATGGCAGATAGATGGGGAAACAGTGGAAACAGTGTCAGACTTTATTTTTCTGGGCTCCAAAATCACTGCAGATGGTGACTGCAGCCATGAAATTAAAAGACGCTTACTCCTTGGAAGGAAAGTTATGACCAACCTAGATAGCATATTCAAAAGCAGAGACATTACTTTGCCAACAAACATTTGTCTAGTCAAGGCTATGGTTTTTCCTGTGGTCATGTATGGATGTGAGAGTTGGACTGTGAAGAAGGCTGAGCACTGAAGAATTGATGCTTTTGAACTGTGGTGTTGGAGAAGACTCTTGAGAGTCCCTTGGACTGCAAGGAGATCCAACCAGTCCATTCTAAAGGAGATCAGCCCTGAGATTTCTTTGGAAGGAATGACGCTAAAGCTGAAACTCCAGTACTTTGGCCACCTCATGTGAAGAGTTGATTCATTGGAAAAGACTCTGATGCTGCGAGGGATTAGGGGCAAGAGGAGAAGGGGACGACAGAGGATGAGATTGCTGGATGGCATCACTGACTCGATGGATGTGAGTCTCAGTGAACTCCAGGGGTTGGTGATGGACAGGGAGGCCTGGCGTGCTGCGATTTGTGGGGTCGCAGGGAGTTGGACACGACTGAGTGACTGATCTGGTCTGATCTGATCTGATGGTTTTTCCAGTAGTCATGTTGGGCTATAAAGAAAGCTAAGCACCAAAGAACTGATGCTTTTGAACTGTGGTGTTAGAGAAGACTCTTGAGAGTCTCGGACTGCAAAGGAGATCCAACCAGTCCATCCTAAGGGAGATCAGTCCTGGTGTTCATCGGAAGGACTGATGTTGAAGCTGAAACTCCAATACTTTGGCCACCTGATGTGAACAGCTGACTTATTTGAAAATACCCTGATGCTGGGAAAGATTGAGGGCAGGAAGAGAAGGGGATGACAGAGGATGAGATGGTTGGATGGCATCCCCGACTCAGTGGACGTGAGTTTGGCTAAACTCCGGGAGTTGGTGATGGACAGGGAGGCCTGGCATGCTGTGGTCCGTGGGGTCACAAAGAGTCAGACACGACTGAGTGACTGAACTGAACTGAATAACACTGTAAGGATGTTTGCTGCTTTTTTGTGTGTTTTGTTTTCTAACTCTGAAATGTCCATCACTTTAGCTTGGCTTATCATCTTCTCTCTGAAGTATTTACTTCATTCATACTCTCATTAGTATTTTGTATTAGTCGTTAGTATTTAGTATTAGTATTAGTCACTAGTTTTTGACTATGAGACTACATTTCTAGTTTTCCTTCAGTTACATTTTATTCCACAGTTTTTATAGTCCTTTCCTTATTTGTGTGTTTGTGTGTGTGTGTTTGTGTGTGTGTACATATATGTGTGTGGCATGTATGTGTCTTATTTACATAGGCAATATGGTGTTTCCCCTCATCTTGTTTATACTTAGTGTTGTTGTCTTTATTTAGGTTGTTTGTGCATTTTCTAATGCAGTTGGTAAAGTCTCCTTGTCACTCTCCATTTTATCTGAGAATGATTTTCTTTGTTGGCAAGCCCCCAAACCCTACTTTTGTCTAAGACAATACTGGGCAAATGTTATCTGCAAAGAACCAAAGAGAAAACATTTGTAATGTTGTGAGCCTACGGTCTCTGTTGCAAACATTCAGCTCTGCAGTTCTAGATGGAAGGCAGTCACGGACTACACATAAATAAATGGCCACAGCTTTGTTTCAACAAAACTTTACGCACAAAGTTAAATGACAGGCCCACAGAGCAAAGTTTGGCTGACCTCCAAATCTAAGACATGATTTAATGTCCTCTCCCAGGTTCACTCCTCTTTGTGTGGCTGCTACAGTTTTATGGAGAAATTCTAGCAGAATTCAGATTAATTCCCTGATTGACCACAGATCTGGAAATACAAATAAACCCCTTCAGTCTTCACCAATATCTTATGATACCTAGAATTATTCCTTATTTTACCTACAATTAAATGTTAATTATTAATTAGATTGCCTCCAAATTGTGCAGTATTAATAATAATAAGGGCTTCCCTGGTTGCTCAGTGACAAAGATTCTACCTGCAATGCAGGAGCCACAGGAGACATGGGTTCAATTCCTGGGTCAGGAAGATCCCCTGGAGGAGGGTATGGCAGCCTAATCCAGTATTCTTGCCTGGAGAATCCCATGAACAGAGGAGCCTGGAGGGCTATAGTCCATAGCATCACAAAGAGTTGAACATGACTGAAAAGACTTAACACAGAATATTAATAAATAATAAAGAATTTTGTTGACTCATTTATCTCTCTAGTGTCACTTCTTGGAAAAGGGGGTTCAATTAAGGGCTCTAATTAGTTCTTGCTGGCAAATAGTTTTCATATTTGCCATTTTATTTTTGTGATATTCCAGCAGAGAGACTTGGGGAATGAGTTTTGCTCTGCAGTTTTTACCTGGCAGTAATCATGTCTATGTTTTCACGCTCTTCTCCGATGGTCCGCAGCAGTTTCTGAGAGATTCCTAGAGGACTGTCAGGTCTAGGTTCCCCAGGATCCAGCCAACACTGCAGGGTGCTCTTTACCATGCCACCCTGCAGCCAAACTGAGACTCCCAAGGAAATTTGCTCCACTGAGCAGAGCTCTCTGCACCTTCCCATTGTCACCCCTGATCTGATGTGCAGGTGGAGGGTAGGCAGTGAGAATGGTGTAGGAGAACTCTGTTCAACACACTTTTCTTTATGGTCAGACAAGATCACCAAAAGACAGAGAAAGCCTACAGAAATTCTGCTGGCAGTATCAGAACACTTCCGGATATGGTATGAGCAAGGAACAGCATATCCACCACCATTGGAAGAGCTTTGAGAACCCCAAGTACCTTGGAATACAGCAACTAATTCCTGATTTTCAGAAACGGGAGGAATTTTTTCCCCTTAAACCTACCTATCATCAATGCATCAAGTCCCAGTAGATTAACACTGAGTTTTCTCACAATCTTCAGAGCAAATCCTATCAACCACAAGGAGAAATATTGCCTAAGATAGTAAGTTGCCTAGGGTGTCAAATAGCACCATGAGTGGGACATCAACAGAAGATGAGGTTATCATATACCAGTCCCAACTCATTTCTTTTTTTCAGTTTCTACTGCTCCAGTACCTTGCTCCGAAGGTCCAGCTACAACCATTCAGATAATAACACACATCTCAAAATACAAATATTATTTAACTCTCAAAGGACAAGTGCAAACTCTGATTGAAAAGCATGCTTATAAATCTTTTTTTTATTTTATTTTATTTTTAAACTTTACATAATTGTATTAGTTTTGCCAAATATCAAAATGAATCCGCCACAGGTATACATGTGTTCCCCATGCTGAACCCTCCTCCCTCCTCCTTCCCCATACCATCCCTCTGGGTCGTCCCAGTGCACTAGCCCCAAGCATCCAGTATCGTGCATCGAACCTGGACTGGCAACTTGTTTCTTACATGATATTTTACATGTTTCAATGTCATTCTCCCAAATCTTCCCACCCTCTCCCTCTCCCACAGAGTCCATAAGACTGTTTTATACATCAGTGTCTCTTTTGCTGTCTCGTACACCAGCTTATAAATCTTATTTTTACCAGAAGCAATCAGCAGAAAGATAGGTTTGCTAAAAGATGCACTCAATTAACATGACTGCAAAGTGCTTTACTTTTATTCTATGCACAAGCATGCTAATTTCCTCTAGAAGAAAAAAGGTATAGTCAAGTGTGAAAGTCAGATGATTGCAAAGGGTAAAAATATTTAATAGCTTCATAGAATAGGTCAGTGTTCAGTATATGCCAAAGCCATGTGCTTAAACATAGTTCTTTCTCAAATTCTCACATTCAAGTCCATGGATGCAAATATATTATTCAGCCAGTTCACCCACTTCTGTTTCACCAAGAAGTGGAGCTTGTCTATTCGTCTGTTCTGAGGAAGAAGGTACATGCAGCAAAAATTATAAGCATTAAAATCGCCTTCTTCTAATGGAAAGGGTTGATTCTATGATACATTTTTTTCTTATTTTAATTTTTAAGATAAATATATACTATATTCTACTATTCTCCTCTCTAGCTATGAGAGGAAGTTATTTTAAGATATTTTTATCTCTGTCATTAGCTGACTAGAAATAGAATTTGTTATTTCAAATATTCAGAGCTTAATCTGTATCTTATGTCTACATTGCTTTGAAGAGACATCTTTGAGTAATTCTTTTAAATTAGTTGTATAGAGTTCTAATCTCCATTAATTAACAGGGAATCAGGAAAAACCCAGTGATAGCCATTACTGCTATCTAAGCAAAGAGGGTAAGCTACATGTATACACTAGGACCAGATGAATCAAAGTAATTTTTATCTTTAAGGCATAGCAGCAGAGTAGCAAAGTCTTACATGAAAGGCTCTCCCTTGCTTTCCACCAATCCTGTCAGAAAAATGGAGCTGAAATGGCTAATGGTGTTATTAAGAGGGTTGCAGCATCAAGAGGTAGGCAGAAGGGACTTCAAAAGCGGGAGCAGCCGTGGTCCTAGAAGCATTTGATACAAAATCTGGGCTCCAACTCTCATTTTCTCTCCTTTGAAGAATTCTAATTGGAGAAGAAAAAAATCAAGCATTTTTGACAAGACCTGTGCCAAAGAAAATTATGGGAGGCAAAGATGAAAAGGAATGTGTCGTGATTGTCCCGTTTTTAAAAGTCCCCAAAGAGTAAGAGTGTCATTGCAGTCACTGATGCTGAAAAGGTTCATTGAGGAAGATGGGGGAAGATTCCTATGTGCAATCAACCAGACTCGGAGGTTTCTGGTTTCCCCAAGATAATGGACCAGATGTTGATGGAAAATTACAATACAAATTAAAAGAAAAAAAGAAGAAGAATCAAAAGAAGAGAAGCTAAGCTTGTTGTCAAACAGTCTAAACATTTACTATATTTGATACTAGGAAATTAATACGGTAATACTAACGTTTGTGAAATTCTTGAAGTTTAACACCTTGGAATGCGTGCCCTTGTGTTTCCTGAAATCACTTTGCCATCTCACATTTCACCTGATTGATTTAGAAATGAGCTTAATGAACAACACAAACATAAAAGAAGAAAACAAGTAAAAACAAAAGCTAGACTTGTTATAACTAATACAAGTAAAAATATTAGCCAAAACTATCACCTATCCCTCTGAAGATAGCCATTAGTACATTAAACTTGGTCCCACAAAAAAACTTGTATATACAGAATATTTTGAAAATCATTACATAAGTCATTTGTAAAGAAGTTCTTCAATGAAAACCATTTGTGTAAATATGATACTTATTCTTATCTTCTGTTACAGCAACTTATGTCTATGAAAGGAATTTATATAGACATAAATTAATTTTATTTTATCAGATATTTGTCCAAAAAAGTCAATTAAGTAAAAAATAATTCTAATAAAGGTATTAGAGTGTTTTTATCCACATAGGCAGAAAATAATAACCAATTAAAATATTATTTTATTTCAATATAAATATTATTTTGTTTCATACTTTTGTTTGTTTCATATTCAATATTTTGTCTCACATTTTTGATTAGTTTGATAAAAGATATTTGTGAAATACTTCAGAAGCAACTGAAAGCACCCTGAATGTGGAAACTGCTTCAAGAAAAAAACAATTTAATGAAAGGTGTTTAGTTATATGTGTATTTTCATGAATACACCTGTTTTGAAAGAAGTCCTGCTCTATAAGCTCCTGGTACCATGTTTGATAAATGTGCATTTATTGATAGAGGGTCAGATATAATCTGAAAAATTTATTTCATAAGTATGAAAAATAGATCTTTCAAAATCTTCCTCCTTTAGAGGCCTAGACATCCACACCTCCAGTCTTTCTCATTATACCGTCCAAGATGCTCATTGGCATTTTCTAGGTAAAGGCAGGCAGCATATAGATGGGTAGTGTTGACAGAAGAGTGAACAAAATACTATTTCTGCTCATCTGGAGATACTATAGGATTTTCTACTCAAAATTTAACCAAACTTAAGTCACTTTGGCCCTGTGATTTAAATTAGCACCCTGGATTATCATACCTTGTTTCTTCAGGTGGGGGACAGAATTAAAATTCAAAAATCACAGAATTTTTTAGAACTATAAAGAAATCTTTTAACTGAGCTTCAATTCCCTCCATTTCACCAAAAGATGCTTACTAAGAACACTACAAAACTGCATGTTGTCAAACCCAATGAGCAGTTTTGATTTCATTTTACCTTACCTCTCAGAAGCACTCAAGATTAGGAGAATTTGCAAAATTCTCTTTTTTACATTCTGACTCCATCATCTCCAGCTTTCCTGACTAACTCTGACCAATTTTCTCCCTCAGCTTTGTGGGCATATTTTACCCTCCTCAGATTGAATTGGCATCCCTAATGGCTCTGGCTTCAAACTCTCTCATATCCTTTTATACATTCCATCTTGATACTGTCACATGTTAAAATTATTTAACCACTGTCAATGTATTGATGACTCCTAAATCTAAGCCTGTGACTTCATTCGAAGCTTCACTTCCAATTGGCAAAGAACCATTAGGGTCTCCTGAGGCAGAAGTCTCCACAGAGACCCATGCCCTTCATATTCAACATGTTCAAAATGATGGAAAAAGTGTCAGTCACTCAGTCATGTCCAACTCTTTGTAACTCCATGGACTATAGCCCTCCAGGCTCCTCTGTCCATCGAATTCTCCAGGCAAGAATACTTGAGTAGGTAGTCATTCCCTTCCCCAGGCGATCCTACAAGCAATTTGCCTGGATTCCAATCTTGGACCCACAGTTTGCTATCTTGGAGGCCATTGCTCATTCCCTCACATTGCTGTCCCTCAGATTCTTTAGCTCTGGAAATGAAGAATAATGGCACCCCACCTGCCGCCACATACACACACAGGTGAGAAGATTAAATGAGCTACTACATGAAAACTGTTTTTACTACAATCTGATCAGGTCAATACTCTGGTAAAAATCCTTTCAATGGCTTCCCTTAATTCCGGGTGAAACCGTAAGACCTGAGTCAGCCCTCAAGACAGTATATGATCTGAGGAGTGATGTGTGTTACTTCTAGAAATTTTCTTCTTATAATCTACTCCAAAATAGCAGCCAAAGTGAACATTTAAAGTTATATTAGATAAGGACACTCTTCCACTGAAAACCTTCCATCACTCTCCATCTTAATCAGACAAAAAGCTAACGACGATTCTGGCACTTCATACCTGGTGTCATTGCTCTCCAACTCCCTCTGCCTTTCTCTGCTTTTACTTTCTAGCATATCTCCCTTCAGTCCTTCTGTTTCAGCCTCAGTAGACTCCTTGTTGTTCTTCAATACTTTGCCTCCTCAAGTTTTGGTCACATTTCACTTTTTGAACCAGGCCTGCCCTGACCACCATATTTAAAATTGTTAAGTCCCCACATAGTCTTCATTTAGAAATCTTGGTTTCACATCATCCCTCTCTAGCTTTCTGTTTGTTTTAGCCATAGAATTAATTCCCTTCTAGTATGATTCTTTATTATGATTAATTTTTTTTGCTAAAGTATAGTTGATGTGCAATATTATGTTATAGGTGTATAATACAGTCATTCATACTTTTAAAGCTTATACTCCATATATAGTTATAATAAAATATCTCCTGTATTGTACAATATTTCCTTGTAACTCATTTCATACTTAATAGTTTATACCTCTTAATTCCTTACCCTTTATATTGCCCCTTCCCCACTCCCTCTCCCCACTGGTAACCACTAGTTTGTTCTCTATATGTGAGTCCATTTCTTTTTGGTTATATTCACTAGTTTGTTTAAATTTTTATTTCCCATATATATGTGATATCAGATAGTATTTATTTCTCTTTGTCCTACTTATTTCACTTAGCATAATACCCTCCATGCACTCCCAACTGAAATGTAAGGTCCATGAGGATAAGATTGCTCTGGCTGTTTTCTTCACTGGTTATCCAAAGCTTCTAGAAGTGTCTTATATTATTTGAGTGCATGTTCAGTCATGTCCAACTCTTTGAGACCCCATGGACTCTAGCCCAACAGGCTTCTCTGACCATGGGATTCTCCAGGCAAGAACACTGGAGTGAGTTGACATTTCCTACTCCAGGGAATCTTCCTAACCCAGGGATTGAACCCACATCTCTTGTGTTTCCTGCATTGGCAGACAGATTCTTTACTAACTACTGTTGGCTCTCAGTAATTTCTGTTGAACACATAATATGATTGAGGGCAATCAAAAAGGTGGAGAGACCCATTAAAAGGTTATTTTAGTCACTCATATAAAAGGGTAATTTGAATTATGATATTGGTAGGATGGAAAGAAAGACAAAGGATAAGAAATACATTTTGGCTGTGAAAATTAAAGGTACTTCTTGGATAACAAGTCAAGAAGATGTGGGAAAGGGAAGAATTCATAATCATTCCATGATTTCTGGCTTAAATGCTTGCATGGTGATGCTTATGGAGGCTGTGGTAAAGCTGAGAGGAGGGCAATAATTCAGAGGTGGGAAGGATGGAGAAATGTCTGTGTGCATATTAATAAGGACAACACTGTGATGTTCAAGTGGGAATGGCACATTGCACATATGCATATAAATCTGTAGCCCAAAGGGAAGACAGTAACTGCATATGTGGTCAGGAAAAGCTACTTTCAGTACAGGAACTTCTAGGGCCTATTTGGTTTTGATGGGACACTAGGGAGAGAAGGAGAGATTGACCAACCACCCAAAAGTGAGAGGGGAAAGGCAAAGTTCCTCAGCGTTTGGGAAGATCATGGAAATAAGTGGGCAGATAAGAGTGGGACACACCCTGTACTATCACAGGAAAAAGATGGAAACATACTCAGTTCAGTTCAGTCGCTCAGTCGTGTCCAACTCTTTGTGACCTAATGGACTGCAACACACCAGGCTTCCTGTCCATCACCAGCTCCCAGAGCCTACTCAAACTCATGTCCATCGCATCATGATGCCATCCAACCAGCTCATCCTCTGTTGTCCCCTTCTCTTCCCACCTTCAATCCTTTCCAGCATCAGGGACTTTTCAAATGAGTCAGCTCTTTGCATCAGGTGGCCAAAGTATTGGAGTTTCAGCTTCAGCATCAGTCTTTTTTTTTTTTTTTAATTAATGTATTTATTTTATTTTTTTTAATTTTATTTTATTTTTAAACTTTACATAATTGTATTAGTTTTGCCAAATCCAATGAATAATCAGAACTGATTTCCTTTAGGATGGACAGGTTGGATCTCCTTGCAGTCCAAGGGACTCTCAGGAGTCTTCTCCAACACCACAGTTCAAAAACATCAATTCTTCAGTGCTCACCTTTCCTTATAGTCCAACTGTCACATCCATACATACATGACTACTGGAAAAAAAATAGCTTTGACTATACAGAACTTTGTTGACAAAGTAATGTCTCTGCTTTTTAATATGCTGTCTAGGTTGGTGATAGCTTTTCTTCCAAGGAGCAAGCATCTTTTAATTTCATGGCTGCACTCACCATCTGCAGTAATTTTGGAGCCCCCAAAATAAAGTCTGTCACTGTTTCCATTGTTTCCCCATCTATTTGCCATGAAGTGATGGGACCTGTGATCATGACCAGGGCCATGATCTTAGTTTTCTAAACGTTGAGTTATAAGCCAACTTTTTCACTCTCCTCTTTCACTTTCTTAAAGAGTCTCTTTAGTTCTTCACTTTCTGCCATAAGGGTGGTATCATCTGCATATCTGAAGTTATTGATATTTCTCCCAGCAATCTTGATTCCAGCTTGTGCTTCATCCAGTCCGCACTTCTCATGATGTACTCTGCATATAGGTTAAACAAGCAGGATAACCGTATACCATCCTCCTTTCGAAATTCGTAACCAGTCTGTTGTTCCATGTCCAGTTCTAACTATTGCTTCTTGACCTGCATACAGATTTCCCAGGAGGCAGGTCAGGTGTTCTGGTATTCCCATTTCTTTAAGAATTTTCCACAGTTTGTTGTGATCCACACAGTCAAAGTCTTTGGTGTAGTCAATAAAGTAAAAGTAGATATTTTTGGAACTCTCTTGCTTTTTTGATGATCCAACATATGTTGGCAATTTGATCTCTAGTTCCTCTGCCTTTTCTAAATCCAACTTGAACATTTGAAGTTCACAGTTCACGTACTGTTGAAGCCTGGCTTGGAGAATTTTGAACATTATTTTGCTAGCATATGAGATGAGTGCAATTGTGAACATTCTTTGCCATTGCTTGTCTTTGGAATTGGGATGAAAACTGACCTTTTCCAGTCCTGTGGCCACTGCTGAGTTTTCCAGATTTGCTGGCATATTGAGTGCATCACTTTGACAGCATCATGTTTTAGGATTAGAAATAGCTCAACCGGAATTCCATCACCTCCACTAGCTTTGTTCCTAGTGATGCTTCCTAAGGCCCAGTTGACTTCACATTCCAGGATGTCTGGCTCTAGGTGAGTGATCACACCATAATGGTTATCTGGGTCCTGAAGATATTTTTGGATAGTTCTTCTGTGTATTCTTGCCACCTCTTCTTAATATCTTCTGCTCCTGTTAGGTCCCCACCATTTCTCTCCTTTATTGTGCTCATCTTTGCATGAAATGTTCCCTTGGTATCTCTAATTTTCTTGAAGAGTTCTCTAGTCTTTCCCATTCTATTATTTTCCTCTATTTCTCTGCACTGATCACTGAGGAAGGCTTTCTTATCTCTCTTTGCTATTCTTTGGAACTCTGCATTCAAATGGGTATATCTTTCCTTTTCTCCTTTGCCTTTAGCTTCTCTTCTTTTCTCAGCCATTTGTAAGGCCTTGTCAGAGAACCATTTTGGCTTTTTGCATCTCTTCTTCTTGGGGATGTTCTTGATCACTGCCTCCTCTATAATGTCACAAACCTCTGTCTATAGATCTTCAGGCACTCTGTCTATCAGATCTAATCCCTTGAAACTCTTTTTCACTTCCACTGTATAATCATAAGGGATTTGATTTAGGTCATACCCAAATGGTCTAGTGGTTTTCCCTGCTTTCTTCAATTTAAGTCTGAATTTGGCAATAAGTTCACGATCTGAGCCACTGTTGACTCCCAGTCTTGTTTTTGCCGACTGTTTAGATCTTCTCATCTTTGGCTGCAAAGAATATAATCAATCTCATTTCTGTATTGACCATCTGGTGATTCCATATGTAGAGTCTTCTCTTGTGTTCTTGGAAGAAGGTGTTTGGTATGACTAGTGCATTTTCTTGACAAAACTCTGTTAGACTTTGATCTGCTTCGGTTTATACTCCAAGGCCAAATTTGCCTGTTACTCCAGGTAGCTCTTGACTTCCTACTTTTGCATTCCAGTCCCCTATAATGAAAAGGACACCTTTTGGATGTTAGTTCTAGAAGGTCTTGTAGGTCTTCATAGAATGGTTCAACTTCAGCTTTTTCAGTATTACTGGTTGAGGAATAGACTTGGATCACAATAAACTGTGGAAAATTCTGAAAGAGATGGGAATACCAGACCACCTGATCTGCCTCTTGAGAAATTTGTATGCAGGTCAGGAAGCAATAGTTAGAACTGAACATGGAACAACAGTCTGGTTCCAAATAGGACAAGGAGTACGTCAAGGCTGTATATTGTCACCCTGTTTATTAAACTTATATGCAGAGTACATCATGAGAAACACTGGACTGGAAGAAACACAAGCTGGAATCAAGATTGCCGGGAGAAATATCAATAACCTCAGATATGCAGATGACACCACCCTTATGGCAGAAAGTGAAGAGGAACTAAAAAGCCTCTTGATGAAAGTGAAAGTGGAGAGTGAAAAAGTTGGCTTAAAGCTCAACATTCGGAAAATGAAGATCATGACATCCATTCCCATCACTTCATGGGAAATAGATGAGAAACAGTGGAGACAGTGTCAGACTTCATTTTTCTGGGCTCCAAAATCACTGCAAATGGTGACTGCAGCCATGAAATTAAAAGACGCTTACTCCTTGGAAGGAAAGTTATGGCCAACCTAGATAGCATATTCAAAAGCAAAGGTATTACTTTGCCAACAAAGGTCCGTCTAGTCAAGGCTATGGTTTTTCCTGTGGTCACGTATGGATGTGAGAGTTGGACTGTGAAGAAGGCTGAGTGCCGAAGAATTGATGCTTTTGAACCGTGGTGTTGGAGAAGACTCTTGAGAGTCCCTTGGACTGCAAGGAGATCCAACCAGTCCATTCTGAAGGAGATCAGTCCTGGGATTTCTTTGGAAGTAATTATGCTGAAGCTGAAACTCTAGTACTTTGGCCACCTCATGCGAAGAGTTGACTCATTGGAAAAGACTCTGATGCTGGGAGGGATTGGGGTCAAGAGGAGAAGGGGACAACACAGGATGAGATGGCTGGGTGGCATCACCGACTCGATGGACGTGAGTCTCAGTGAACTCCGGGAGTTGGTGATGGACAGGGAGGCCTGGCGTGCTGCGATTCATGGGGTCGCAAAGAGTCGGACATGACTGAGCGACTGATCTGATCTGATTGTGATATTGAATGGTTTGCCTGGAAACAAACTGATCATTCTGTCGTTTTTGAGATCGCATCCAAGTACTGCATTTTGGACTGTTTTGTTGACTATGATGGCTACTCCATTTCTTCTAAGGGATTCTTGCCTACAGTAGTAGATATAATGGTCATCTGAGTTAAATTCACCCATTCCAACCCATTTTAGTTCGCTGATTCCTAAATTGTTGATGTTCACTCTTGCCATCTCCTGTTTGACCACTTCCAATTTGCCGTGATTCATGGACTTAATATTCCAGATTCCTAAGCAATATTGCTCTTTATAGCATAAGACTTTACTGCCATCACCCATCACATCCACAACTGGGTGTTGTTTTTGCTTTCAAGGCAGGTTAATTACAAGACTGAGCAATGGCATGCTTTGACTTGGGTTATAGTGCAATGTGCGGAGGGCAATGAAGACTTGAGAAGACAGAATAAGTTATGAAAGAATAATATTAAAGTGGAAAACGGAGCTTACCAGGAGATCATAGTAGATATTCCATGCACTACTAAGAGACATTTGAAGATAAATTTAAGGTGAAGCCAAGAAGCCAGTCTGATCTGTGATAGTATAGAAATAATGACCAAGTGGGCTTACCTGAGCCACAGAGATTTTAATGGATATGCCCATGATCATACAAACAGGCATAGTTGTAATCTGATTCTCTGAATTTATTTCTATCATCCTTTGCACCCCCTCCACACCTTCCAAGTCATGTATGCCTCAGCTCATCAAATGATTATTTCATCAAGGTACTTTTAACTGATTTCTTCAATAGATTTATTTATTGAGCTCATATGAAGCACTTGGTGTTAGGAATAAAAAAGAATAATGTTCTTAGCAAATATATGTTGATATTCTGTGGACAGAACTATTTTTTAAATTTGTTAATTTTGATCTTTGTAGGAAATAGGGAGATAAGGTCTTTTGGAATTTTTTCAGGTCAAATTTCAACTTTTAAAAAATATATGGAATTGAGAAAGATGGTAACGATAACCGTGTATGTGAGACAGCAAAAGAGACACAGATGTATAGAACAGTCTTTTGGACTCTGTGGGAGAGGGAGAGGGTGGGACGATTTAGGGGAATGGCACTGAAACATGTATAATATCATTTAAGAAACGAATCGCCAGTCCAGGTTCCATACAGGATGGTTGGGGCTGGTGCACTTGGATGACCCAGAGGGATGGTACAGGAAGGGAGGTGGGAGGGGGGTTCAGGATGGGGAACATGTGTACGCCCGTGGCGGATTCATGTTGATGTGTGGCAGAACCAATACAATATTGCAAAGTAATTAGCCTCCAATTAAAATAAATAAATTTAAATTAAAAAAATAAAAATAAATAAATAAATAAAAATCATAATTAATTCTACACATAGAAAAATGTGTACTACATCAACTCTTTAAATTTTAACATTCTGTTTCTTATCTGATACCTTATTTTTATATACTTTATGAGTTACATTATCAATCTCAATTTTATAGTATATTGATGCTTCTACATGTTTTTAACAACTCTTTGAGATCTATATTGTCCCCGTTTTTCCTTTAAGAAACAACTTAAATCTGCTCACCTTTCTAAAACAGTCATTGATTGAACTCCTTTCATCATGAGGATTACCTGGAAAAGCTTTAAATCAATAGTAAGAATTCTTTGCTATTGAACTTCCAAACTGTAAATTAAATAAAGATATGATTTAAAGTCCTTTTAAACCAGAGTTAAAGGTAGAAATATCACCCTGAAGTAACTTTTCTCTTGAGAAAAGTGTCTTACATTCTAGTGATAGTTGAGGATTAAAATAAAAAATGATTTCTAAAAGTCAGAGGCAGAAGTCTACAATGAAGTTGAGAAAAAGGGCTGTTTCTGGCTTGGTGCAGGATTTTCAGAAAATTCAAGCCAACTAAAGCTTGCAGTCATGGAGTCTTGAGTCACAGAATTTCCCCTACACTCTCTAAGGCTTGTCTTTCACCTACCAGATGACATCTAATGATATTTACTCACTTCCTTTTTCTCCGTCCCAAAGATAACTTCCCACGTGTGAAAATGCCTTTTCTGTTCCTTGGAAATTTTATTATACCATCACATAAGAGGAGTCACCTTCTTTCTTTGGGTTGCTTTCTCCTGTCTCCTTTGCTGTGATTTCCTTCTATACTTATATGCTCAATATAAGTTCCAGGTACCTGAGGGAGATAGTAGCTAGAGTTAGACCATATCCTGTGAAAATAATACACAAGTTGCCTTGCTTTGAGAGACATGTAAATAAAAATACGGATCTCACTAACTATGCATGACAACTTGCAGAAATTGGAAATGAACATGTGCTCAATATTGAAAAGGTTTTTCACTGTAGTGATGATATGTGAAAATTGGTGCATGCTACAGGTCCTTGTGCCTTTAAGCAAAGTAGATACAATATAATCAAACTTTTAAAAATAATACAGTGAAATAAAAACAAGTTTGAAGGAAATGAACAATATATGGCCTCATGCAAGAAAGTGTCAGAAACACTGTAGTAAGACTATAGCTTCTCAGCTAATGATATAGGCAGTTCTTCTGGTTGAAAATTTAGTGCCCATAAGTACACAAATCAACCTGTCCTTTCTAAGTCTTTGAAGTGGTGGGTTATTTTGATTTAGCAGGTTATTTATATTTAGTGTTAGTACTCAGGTTAGTTCCCAAAACCTTCAACAAAAAATTAAATAATAATAATATATTCTAAATTGAATGCCTATTACCAAGTACACTGTAAAATGTTTTACAGTTTCATAACCATTACCATCAATATTTAAAATCTGAACTAGGATTTATGTCATACAGAAATATCATAGCATGAAAAGCTACTTCTGTCTCTCCTCTTCAATCCATAGCCAGTAAAACATCCCCAGCATAATAGGATGCCAGTATAATCCTGAACAGACATCTGTACACCTAACGGTGGGTGGACTAAAACACAGAGAGCGGGTATAACTGAGGGAAAAGCAGAGTCAGTGTCTGCAATTCTGGACCTCTGGCAGTGGTATCTGAACCCAGCTTCAGAATCCAGTAGCAGTCAGGGAAGCAGAACACACATCTCTGGCTTCTCAACCTGACTGACACCCATGACCACAGGTAACTGGGCAGCAGCATCAGTAGGGCCCGGGATCCTGTCCCTGCAGTCATGAAGGCACAGCAACCCCAGGCCCGCTCTGGAGCCTTAGAACTTCACAACATTGGACACAGTAGAGGTGCCTGTGGGAACTTGGTTGTGCTCCCCACTACCTCCCTCCACCCAGAGTGGACCCTATGTCTTAGGAAGCCCCAGATGCAAGGGAAAATCCACCAACCCAGTGATGAGAGTAGCTCTGGTAGAAGCAAGGCAGAAAAGACCCCAGAGACATAAGAAGCAACAATGAGCACACTGAGACATAGCTCTTGCAGAGAGAGTGGAGGCTGGAAGAGCCAATTCTCAAATATAACCAGAGACGGCTCAAGTAAGGGGAACCAAAAGCTTATGTTATCTATCACACCCACTGGAACAAAAAAGAAAGAATTCTAATTTCTAACCTATTATTTAATTTCAAATGCATTGACAGAGGAACAACTCATCAAGCAACATGAAGAACCACAGTAACACAAAAAGAAAGTGACAATTCACCAGAAACCAAACTTTAAATCACAGATTATTGTGATCTTCTGATAGAGAATCCAAAATAGCTGTTATGAAGAGAGTCAGTGTGATAAAAGAAAAAGCTCAGAAAGATAGTTTAGTGAGCTCAGGAATAAAAGTAATGAACAAAAGGAATGCTTTACCAAAGAGAATGAAACAGTGAGAAAGAAACCAAAGGAAATTCTGGAGCTGAGGTACTCAATAAATGAGATGAAGAAAGCAGTAGAAAGCATTGACAAAAGAAAAGATCACATGGATAAAAGAATTAGTGAACTTAAATGTAGAAATTTAGAAATGGTACAAGGAGAAAGGGAAAGAAAAATATTTAAAAATTAAAAATTTTTATGAAATCTATTTGACTCTTAGAAAGAGTATTATTGGTATAAAGGGCTTCCCAGAAGGAGAAGAGGGGGAAAAGGGAGCAGAGGGATTATTTAAAGAACTAATAGCTGAGAACTTCCTAAACCTGCAGAAGGAATTGAATATACAAGTCCATGAAGCTAAGAGAACACCTACTTACTTCAATGCAAAATGATCTTATCCAAGAAATTATATTAAAAATTTCAAAATTCAATGACAAAGACAGAATTTTAAAGACAGGAAAAAAAAAAAAAAAGAATGATAACCTACAAAGAAATGCCCATAAGCTATCAACAGCAACCCTACAGGACATGAGGGAGTGGAATGACATTTTCAAAATACTAATAGACTAAACACTGTCATCCAAGAACAGTTTATCTAACAAAGTTATCATTAAGGTATGAAAAATACATAAATATTTTCTCAGGAAAACATAAGCTGAAGGAGTTGATCAGCACTCAGTTCAGTTCAGTTCAGTTGCTCAGTCGTGTCCGTCTCTTTGCGACCCCATGAATCACAGCACGCCAGGCCTCCCTGTCCATCACCAACTCCCGGAGTTCACTCAGACTCATGTCCATCGAGTCAATGATGCCATCCAGCCATCTCATCCTCTGTTGTCCCCTTCTCCTCCTGCCCCCAATCCCTCCCAGCATCAGAGTCTTTTCCAATGAGTCAACTCTTCGCATGAGGTGGCCAAAGTATTGGAGTTTCAGCTTTAGCATCAGTCCTTCCAATGAACACCCAGGATTGATCTCCTTTAGGATAGACTGGTTGGATCTCCCTGCAGTCCAGTCTTCTCCAACACCACAGTTCAAAAGCATCAATTCTAAGAACCTCTTCTACCAGAAACAAAATGACAAACATACATAAAACTTTGAGTAACTTAATAATTAGAACCAGAAAATTGCAACTATTAGAATAGGTTTTAAAACACTTTCTTATAGTATAAAGGTTAAAGGGAGAGAATAAGGGAGCAGAAAAATAACTGTAGCTATCTCAGTTTGGTAACAAAATGACTACATAAAAGGAAATAATTTGAGACAATAAAAACTAAAAAGGGGAAAAGGAAAACAATAGAATTCATGTAGGAAAATGAAGATGAGATGCTATCACCAAAGTGACTGATATGCAAACCTCAGGATAACCAAGTAACATAAATGCAGACCAGAAACATGAAACAAAGAAAGCAGAAAACAGAAAAAAAAAAAAATCAAAGAAAATCATCAAACAAAAATGTCAGACAGAAACACAAGAAATAAGAAACAATGAATATACAGAGCAACCAGAAAGCAAAAGAAAAAATGGAAGTACCGAGTTCTCATCTATCATTAATCAGCCTAAATGTAGATGGACTGAATTCACCAATCAAGAAATAGATTGGGTGGATGGAGTTTAAAAGACTCAACTAATAATCTGCCTCTAGAACACACACAGCACCTCTAAAGACAAAAGAGGCTAAAAGCGAAGGGATGCAAGATGATACTCCAAGAAAAAAGTAGCCTAAAGAAAGCAAATGTAATCATACTGATATTAGACAAGATAGATTTCAAGCCATAAAAGGTAGCAAGAGACAAAAATGACATATAGCAACAAAGTGAATAATTTTTCAAGAAGACATAGTAGTGATTAATACATGTGGCCTTACAAAGGAACACCAAAATACATAAAATAATTATTAACAGACCTAAAGGGAGAAATTGATAGCAACACAATAATAGTAGAGGACTTTAACACCCCACTTATATCAATGAACATATCATCCATATAGAAAGTCTGCAAGAAAAAAGCAGCTAAATGAAACATTAGACTAGATGGATTTGATAGGTTTGTACAGAATGTCCCATCCAAATGAAGCAGAATATACATTCTTCTCAAGTACTCATGAGCCTCTCTCAAGAATATTCCAAATATTAGTACACAAAACAAGTTTTAGTAAATTTAGGGAGTTCAAAATCATTTCCAACCTCTTTTCCAATCACAGTGAAATGAAAGTGGAAATCAAACATAACAAAACAACTAGAAAATTCACAAGCATGTGTAGACTGAGCAACATGCTACTGGACAACGATGGAGTCAATGAAGAAATCAAAGGAGAAATAAAAAATTACCTGAAGACAACTGAAAATAAAAACATGGCATACCAAAATCTATGGAATGTGGCAAAATCAGTATTAAGAGGGAAATATGTAGCAATGCAAGCCTACTTCGAGAAAAAAAAAAAATCAGACAATCTAAACTTACCCCTAAAGGAACCAGAAAAAGAAGAACAAAACTCAAAGTTAGTAAAACAAAAAAAATTAAATATCAGACCAGAAATAAATTAAATTGAGACTAAAAAGAAAATAGATCAATGAAAGTAAAAGCTGGTTCTTTGAAAAGATTAATATTAATAAAATTAATAAACTTATCTAGATTCACTTAAAAAAGGAGAGAAGGTCCTGATAAATAAAATCGGATGTGAAAGAGGAGAACAGATGCCATAGAAAAACAGAGGATTATAAGAGAATGTTATGAAAAGCTGCATACCAAAACATTGGGCAGCCTAGAAGAATGATCAAGTTATTAGAATCCTACAACTTTCTAAGACTGAATCATAAGGAAAGAAAAATTTCAAATAGACCTATTGCTAATAGAGATTGAAGAAGTAATTTAAAAACTCTTAAAAAAAAAAAAAAATCCAGGACCATATAGCTTCACAGGTGAATTATACCAAACACTCAAGGATTATTTAATGTCTATCCTTTTCAAACTATTTCCAAAAATTGATAAGAAGGGAAAGTTTCCTAACATTTGACAGGGCTAATATCACTATGATACCAACAAAGGAACAAAGAACATACGACAGAGAAAGGAAAGTCTCTTCAAAAATTGGTGTTAGGAAAAATATACAAAAAAGAAAGAAAAGAAGGAAGGAAGGAAAGGAGAAAGAAATGAAGGAAGGAAGGAAGGAAGAAAGAAAATAAAAATCTCACACCAAACACAGAATCAAAATATATTAAAGATTTGAATGTAAGACTTGAAACAATAAAACTCCTAGGAGAAAACATAGACATGGTGTGCTCTTGCTCACTGGCATCAGTCTTGGCAATATCTTTCAAGATACGTTTCTTCAGGCATAGAAAACAAAAGCAGAACTAAACAAATTGGATTACATCACACTAAAAACCTTCTGCACAGCAAAAAAATAACAAAACACAAAAAACAAACAAACAAAAAAACCTCAATAAAGTGAAAATGGAACCTAATAAATGAGAGCAGATATTTGTAGATGGTATATCCAATGGGAGGTTAAGACGCAAAATACATAAGAACCCATACAACTCAACAACAACAGAGCAGCCTGATTTAAAAATGGGCAGAGGTGCTGAATAGACATTTTTTCCCCAATAAAACATATAGATGGCCACTAGGCACATAAAAAATGTGCAAAATCACTAATCATTAGGGAAATGAAAATCGAAACAACAGTGAGACAGCACCTCACATCTGTCGGAATTTGTTGTTGTTCACTGGCCAAATCACGTCCAACTCTTTGCCACCCCATGGACTGCAGCACACTAGGCTTCCCTGTCCTGCACTATCTTCTGAAGCTTGCTCAGATTCATGTCCACTGAGAAGCCATCCTATCTAATCATCTCATCTTCTGCCAGCGCCTTCTCCTTTTGCCTTCGTTCTTTTCCAGCATCAGAGTCTTTTCCAGTGAATCAGCAGTGAGCATCAGATTGCAAAGTATTTGGAGTTTGAGCTTCATCATTAGTGCTACCAATTAATATTCAGAGTTGATTTCTTTAAGGATTTGACTGCTTTGATCTCTGTCAGAACAGCTTTTTGTCCAGGTTCAATGCACGATACTGGATGCTTGGGACTAGTGCACTGGGACGACCCAGAGGGATGGTATGGGGAGGGAGGAGGGAAGAGGGTTCAGGATGGGGAACACATGTATACCTGTGGTGGATTCATTTTGATATTTGGCAAAACTAATACAATTATGTAAAGTTTAAAAATAAAATAAAATAAAAAAAAAGACAATATGTAACTAGTGCTGGGAAGAATGTAGAGAAAAGGGAACCCTCATGCACTGTTGATGGGAATGGAGTTTGGTGTAGTAACTATGGAAGTCAGTATGGAGATTTCTCAAAAAGTAAAGAATAGAACTACTGTATAATCCAGCAACTCCACTTCTGGGTATCGAAAGAATGTGAAAACAGTAACGCTCAAAGATACCCTCACTCCTATGTTCATAGTGGTTTATTGACAATAGCCAAGACACGGAAAAAAATCTAAGTTCTTATCAATGGATAATTGGATAAAGAAGAGTGGTATATATACATGTATATATACAATGAATAGTACTCAGCCATAAAAAGATGAAACCTTGACATTTATAACAACAACATAGACAGACCTTGAGAGCATTGTAATGAGTGAAATATATTAGATGGAAAAAGACAAATACCATATGATTTCACTCATGCTTAATATAAACAAGAAAAAAACAAAGTAAGTGGGTAAACCAAAGTGAACAAAAACACATAGATACAGAGGACAGAGCAATGGTTGCCTGAAGAAAAGTGGAAGCAGGATAAAATGAGTACAGGGAATCAACTGCAAATGGATAAAAAATAAACTTGTGGTGGTGAGTATCTTATAGGCCATACAGAAGTAGAAATAGAGTGTGTGTACACATGAAAATTATATAATGTTAGTAATGGCTACCTCAATAACAGCAATAAAATAAACTAAACCACAAAGCAGAATAAATTAATCTGATAGATTTATCATCACCTTGATTTTGGAGGTGAAAAAAATAACTTTGAAGGAGAACCAGTAACTAGGCTAGAATTATTTATTTAGTGAGCTGTGCTTTAAATCTGGGACTAAGGCATTGAGTGGTCACTCTTTTCATAGTCCACATCCCTCTCTTGTTATGGAGAGGATGATGACGCAAATTAGCTTCTTTGAAGAGATGTTGCTAGGAAAAAACTAAAAGCATATATGTTGAGCTTTCTTTCCTTGCTGTTCTCAGGGCTGTGTAAGAAGGTTAACTGTTATTCATCAGAAAACCTAGAATATACTTTTGGCAGATACTTCGATTTTCTATCCATCAGCTATTTCTTAAAAAAAGAAAGAAAGAAAGACATGGAAACCATAACATGGATGTAGCTCTGTCTTTGCTGTACCAGTCAGCATGCGGGATCATCTTAGTTCCCTGAGCAGGGGTCTAACCCACCCCTGCAGTGGAAGTGCAGAGTCTTAACCACTGGAGTGACTGGGAAGTCGCTGGCAGCTATTTCTTATATTTCTATCAAACTCTAAAATTCTATCTGTCTAAGCATGGTAACCTCCTTTCTCTTCACCTGTGATTGGGTTAGGAATGGACACGTGACACAGTTCTGGCCAACAGGATTTCAGAAACTGGGAGGAAAGCGCTTCGGGAAGGATTTTTCTTCCTCGTGGAAGAAAATGCCGTGAAGCATTCATTTCTAGCTCCCTTTAAAGTGTGAGAATGTGATGTTCAGCGGAGAAGGCAATGGCACCCCACTCTAGTACTCTTGCCTGGAAAATCCTATGGACAAAGGAGCCTGGTAGGCTGCAGCCCATGGGGTCTCTGAGTCGGACATGACTGAGCGACTTCATTTTCACTTTTCACTTTCATGCATTGGAGAAGGAAACGGCAACCCACTCCAGTGTTCTTGCCTGGAGAATCCCAGGGACGGCGGAGCCTGGTAGGCCACCGTCTGTGGGGTCACACAGAGTCGGACATGACTGACGCGACTTAGCAGCAGCAGCAGCAGTGATGCTCAGAGCTGCAAGTCATCTTGCAACTTTAAAGAGAAAAACCTGAAGGTGAAAACAGAGGATGGTAGAGTAGAAAGCCAAGAGAAGCCTAGGTCCTAATAATGGCTGAGCCAAACTTTTTGCTGTGTATAGGGATTTTTTTTTTTTCTTACTTTGTTGCAGTATCGTTGCTTGACATTACTGTGCTAGTTTCTGCTGTACAGCAAAGTGATTCAGTTATATATATACATATTAATATGTCCACTCTTTTTTAGATTTCCTTCCTGTATAGGTCATCACAGAGCACTGAGTACAGTTCCCTGTGTGATACAGTAGGTTCTCTTTAGTTATCCATTTTCCACATAGTAATGTATATATGTCAATCTCAATATCCCAACTTATCCTACACTCCCCCTTTCCCTCGATACCCATACATTTGTTCTCTTTTTCTCTGTCTTTATTTCTGTTTTGCAAATATGTTCATTTCTACTGTATTTCTAGATTCCACATACAAGCGATGTTGTATAATATTTCTTTTTCTCTTTCTGACTTACTTCATTCTGCATGACAGTTTCTAGGTTTATCTGATATCTTATTTATCCGTGCCTCTGCTGGTGGGCATTTAGGTTGCTTTGCAATGCAATTCAGTCTTAGCTTATAGGTCATATTTATATATATTACAAATTATATATAGTTATATATAATGTCCATTTGTGTATATATATATATATATGTATACCTACATGTATACACACAAAGACATACATATACATAATATGTTAAAGTGAAAGTCGCTCAGTCATGTTTGAGTCTGCGACCCCATGGACTGTAGTCCATGGAATTCTCTAGGCAAGAATACTGGAGTGGGTAGCCTTTCCCTTCTCCAGGGGATCTTCCCAACCCAGGGATTGAACCTGGGTCTCCCTCATTGCAGGTGGATTCTTTACCAGCTGAGCCACAACAGAAGCCCAATAAAGAGAGAGGATTAGTTCCTGGTTACTTTGCTTACCTAACTCATGTTCTCATTTTCCCCTTCTATCATCCCCCTACAAAAATAAACTACACTATCTCTACTTTTGCACATACTATTCCTTTTCTCTGTTACATATTTCTCATTATCTCTACTCTTAATGCTCATTTCCACTCTCACAAGACTTTACTGACTCGTCCCTTTCCTAAGAATTCTCTCAAATTTTGGCACAGTCCTTCTCTTCTTGCTCTGTTGATTCTCTCTGTTCTTGCATCAGTAATTTGTACTTGTCTGTTTTTTCTGTCTTTCCTCACCATCAGTCTATAGGCTCTTAAGGACAAAGATCTGTATTCACTTAGTCTTAGCACAGTATTTGCTTTATAGCAAGTACTTGACGATCATGTGCTAAATAAATCAATGAATGGCTAAATGACCAGAACATAATTATGAAGGGCCTTAGTACCTTAAGGACAAATTGTCTTTTACTGTGTTCAAGAAAAAAAAACATAAACATTGTACAACTCAGAGGAAGGAGAATGCCTTCATACTTTTGGATGGTGGTAGATCATAAAGTTTTAAAACAGTTAAGTAAAGGCAAGTAGAAGGACCTCCCAAGCAAGAGGAACTGTATGGATGGTAGAACGGAAACAGGCCACTCAAGATGTGAAAGACCAGGGAATAATCAATTTGCCTTGAAAGATAAGTGGAATAAAGATAACTCTAAAAATTAGCTTGAGGGTATTAGCATTTTTTATTCATTCAACATAAATTTATCAGGTGCCCCCAATGTACCAGGCACTTTTATAAGAATGGGGCTACAGCAATTGAAAAAAAAAGACAGAGAACAGAACTCTTACTCCTACATGTTAGTGTGGCAGTGAATACAATAAAACTAAATTGTACGATATGCAAAAAGTAACAAGTGCTTTGGGGGAAAGCAGAACAGGATAAATAAGATTAGGTGAGCTGGTAGGGAGGGAGGCAGTATGCCATGTTAAGTAGGAAGGAAAGTGATATTGGAGCACACAATTTGAAAAGGGGACAGATAGAGGAATCTGAGGAGCACACTGGGCTGAGGAAATAGTATGTGCAAAGGTCCCAAGAGAAAAGCACAGCTGGCATGTTCCCCCTGCAGCAAGAAGCCCAGGGCAGCCGAGTTGGCTGAATATGGAGAGAACAGTCGGTAAGGAGTGAGAGCAGAAAGGTAACAGGAGTGGAAGATTAAGGACTTGTGGTTCTTATGAGGACTTTGACTTTTTTTTTTTTTTGAGGACTTTGACTTTTATTCCGAAATTATACAAATAATGGACAAATGTTTAATTAGTATAAATATCTGCTTGCTATGTGTCTAGTGTTTTGCAAAAGTCTTCAGGTCAAAAGGGCTTCCCTTGTGGCTCAGCTGGTAAAGAATACACCCACAATGCAGGAGACCTGGGTTCAATTCCTGGGTTTAGAAGATTCCCTGGAGAAGGGAAAGGCTACCCATTCCAGTATTCTGGCCTGGAGAATTCCATGGACTATTCCATGGAGTCACAAAGAGTTTTTCACTTCACTTTAGGTCATAAAGACCTGAGAATACAGAACCACACAATTAGTTCTAAGGATTTCCTACTTTTCCTTTACGCATAGAAGCTGTAAACCTTTTATTCAAGTGGCATTTATATATGATTTTCATGTGTAAAGAACTTCCCTGGTGACTCAGATGGTAAAGCATCTGTTTACAATGCAGGAGACCCAGGTTCAATCCCTGGGTCAGGAAGATCTCCTGGAGAAGGAAATGGCAACCCACTCCAGTATTCTTGCCTGGAAAATCCCATGGATGGAGGAGCATGGTAGGCTACAGTGGGGTCGGAGAGTCGGACATGACTGAGTGACTTCACTTTCACTTTCTTTCATGTGTAAAACCGATGTAAGTGGAACCATCTTGGTGAGTGTGGGATGCTTCAACCCAGGTGTAACAAGAGCCTCTTCAGTGAAAGAGGAACATTATCAATGAAATCATCATTATCACTAAGAGAATGACAGTAGATAATTACTTGCTAATAATATGGTGTGAAACACTTAGAGAAATGAAGGAATACATTTTAATTAGAGTCACAGAGAAGGTGCTCAAAAGGAGGTGGGATGATCCATGGATCCTGTGAATGATGAACCTGCCATGGAGGAAGTACCCATGAGCAACAGTCAAATGAGCTGCACGCTCTGTAAGGGCCCTCACTGAAAGAACGGGGCTGAGTAGGATAGAGCAAGAGGTCGGCAGAGCCATACAAGCAGAATGGACTAGATTTCATCCTGAAACTAGAGCTAGAAGGGTGAAAGGAATGGCTTTGGTAGACAGAATTTATTTGGTCGCAAACCAAACTTGGCTTAAGTAACAAATAGGTTGGGTTTTTTTTTTTTTTTTTTTTTTTTTGAGGCGGGGAGTCACATAGCTAAAAAAACCTAAGGAACACGTTTCAGATATGGCTGTTTTCAAGCAATCAAGACAATTTGGATTCCATCTCTAACATCTGATTCTGCCTTCTTTCATATTGGCTTCATTCTTGGATTGGATATTGGCGTCAAGCTGATATCCTACCAAATCTGTAACCTCAGATAAAGGGAGTCTGTCTTTTGCTCCTTACAGTTGTTTACTCAGAAGCCTGAGAACGGGCTTTTGCCGGACCAGTGATGGGTGGTGTCCCCATCACTAGCCACCATTGGGTCAGACAAGGGTCAAACCCTGAGAGCCAGGCCAGATGGGGAATAAAACCAGCACCCTGCCTCTCCAGAACCACCGCACAGGAGGTGCGGTAGTTTTCAAACAAAATATGAAGTGCTCTTACAGATACTGAGAATCAAATAAATTATTTGTCTGAATTTTCACATGTCCATCATACACCATTTCAAAACAGGTTAATTTTTGGACTTTTTAACTTTCTTCAAAACTCATTCTTCTTGTTCTCACTAGAATATCCTTTTTAATATAAAATTGTAATAGTGTATGAATACATTTGCTTTCTAAGGACAGTAAAATACACAAATGGCTTTAGTATCTGTAGGAATATACCATCCATAGGTAGGGAAAAAAGTAACATTTCATCTCTTGAATTATTTGCAAAGTGGACCTATCAACCATCGTACAGCCCTGTTTTTAATTATAGCTTCACAAACTTGAACTACCTTTTGCAAGCTCATCAGTAAAGTTCTACTAAGCTCCCCTGGCTCACCAAGTTCAAAGCTACATTCCAGGTCGATTTTATTTAAAGTCTACAGACAGCAGACAGTGGAGAAACATTAAATACCATTTAAATCTGTTACTGAATACCTCATCAAGAATATACTGGCAGGACAATCTAACTCTGACTTCACTGCGATCCATTATTACAAACTCCCCTATGGCCCTATTTTCAAGCAGCCGTCTCATGCAAAATTCTTCATTTTTAAGATAACAAACAGTTATCCTTTCTGGTTCCTACCAATTAGCATGCACATCTAAAATCAACAGATTATTGACAGAGTAGTACTGCAGTATAAAGCTGACTCTGCCTAGCTCCTTGTCATAAACTTACAAGACATGGCTCAAGGAAATGCAAGGAAACTTCTAAGACAGATGCTCCTGAAAGGATATTCACATTGGAGAACTGACATTTGGTATGAAGTTGGTTTAAGCAAAGATTTAAGTATCCCTGTAGTAACTCCTCTAGGTGTAGCACAAAATGAATACTACTAGGAAATCTTCTCCATATGGAATTTTTATCATTCAGTAATAGGTCTTTAATTGGTCTACACTTTATAACAAACATTTTAGAATACTCAATTCTTCCCAGCAGAAAAAGTGAGTAAAAACTCTCAACTGGTCCTCTGTACCGTGCCATGGTTAAAAGCTTGAATGAAGCTCATGTAAATTCCTAGCCTTCAACTCTAGCTGTGGTGTGGAGAAGATTTCTGAGACTACCTTGGGCAGCAAGGAGATTAAATCAGTCAATCTTAAAGGAAATCAACCCTGAATACTCTTTGGAAGGACTGATGCTGAAGCTCCAGTATTTCGGTCACCTGATACGAACAGCCAACTCTTTGGAAAAGTCTCTGATGCTGGGAAAGATTAAGGATAAAAGGAGAAGAGGGTGCCAGAGGATGAGATGGCTGGATGGCATCACTGATGCAATGGACATGAACTTCAGCAAACTTTGAGAGACAGCGAGGGACAGACAGGCCTAGCATGCTGCAGTCCGTGGGGTCACAAAGAGTCGAACACGACTGGATGACTGAACAACAAAAACAAACTCTAACTGAACCAGGGAACTTTTTTTTTTTCCACCTCTCCAACTCTCAGTTTCTGGTCAGCAGAATGGGATGAAAATGATATTATCCGGAAGAATAACTGCAAGAATTGAATGGGAACATGTAATTAAAGCATTTATCATGGAGCCTGATGCTGTTCAAGTTCTTGTTAAATCAGAGATACTAAAGAAAGAATAGACATAGGTTGCAAGGTTGCTATACATGAAATATTTGTAAGTTCATTCTTCCTTGGGAGATGAGTAGCTGACTATATGTTTATTTGGGAGAAAGGAAGTCTCAGCTCTTCATGTGTACTAATTCAAAAAAGCCAAAGTAATCTATGTTTGGTGAATTCACACCATTTCTCTTTTCTTTTTTCTGGGCTATGTTTTTTTGTTTTTTTTTTTAATTTGCCCTGAACTCCTTCTAGATGATTCAGTGCTGTTTTATCTGAAGGGCTGAAAATTCTTCATTTCAGTGGCAACTAAACAGCATCCCTTATCATTTTAGCAGGTATTTTTTCTCTGCACAAACCAGAAACACCTTCTTATTGGGAGGAGCATATTGGTAGTTACTAATCTACAAATATACCATAAAGCATTATTTCCTGATTTCCTGTTATGACACATGTGTTTATGAAAGCACTGATAAACCTAGGTCAATCTATATAACCCAGTAAAACAAGACTGAAAAGCAGGCAGAAGGAAAAGCAGTTCTGGTGAATGAGGGATCAAAAAAAAAAAAAGGAAAAAGTTTCCGTGATGGCCAGCTAAGGAAGAAACGCATTTGTATTTTGTTTTATGCAAGTGTTTTTTAATGTATAAAACTACAGCAGTAGACATTTTGGGAATCTTTTTCAGGCTGGAGATATTTACTTGATCAAGGTGCTTCGAACATTGCCATCGGTGCAGTTTTCAAAAGACATTCCACAGAGCCTGGAAGGATTGCAAAAGATGCATTTCACAATATATGGTAACTTATTCACTGAGAAGAAGTTATTACATATATTACAATATATGATAACTTGTTTAATGATATAAGCCTCTCTTTCAAATCCTCCCAACTTTTTGAAGAGTATTTTATATATAGGAAACCAACATTATCAAGAAACTGGAGAGTTACCATAGGCTAAAAAAATTTAGATACATTATGCTCCTTACAAAAAGATTTGGGGCCATTCTTATTATTGGAAAAGAAAAATACTGATTATAATGAATATAGATACATTACAAACCACTTATAATAATTTTAGAACTTAATCCTTAGATACATCCTGAGATGAAGCTAATAAAAAAATAATGCCTACAATATTTCACATCCAGGAGCCTGAGGACATATATGCATGGAAAAGCAATTCATACCAAATTGTTTTACAAGTGTGAAAATTCTGTTAGCCTAAAGCAATAGCTCTTCACAATCACACAGGAGAAGCAACACCCCAACATAAAACTTCTGCCCCGGAATTATTCTGTAAACCTAATTCTGTTTGCTACTATGGTCTTCTTCACAAATGAGTCTTTTCCCTAAATGGTTGATACTCAGATGCCAGCATTTAAAATCTGCTACATGTTTTTGGCTCAAACCCAAGCACTCTTTTTAGTCAATAGGCAGAATTCATTCAAATGAATTTTCCCCATCCAAGTAAAGTAAAGGTGAGAAAATACAGAAAGGCCAGGGACTGAAATAAAAGAAACCCTATCCCAGAGAATGGTTTCATAATTATAATAGCTCATTTTAATCACTGTGATTGTTTAATATATTATGAACACAGGGCTATAAGGATAATAATTGTCTTATCAGTCACAATCTCTTTGTTATAACCAGTGTTCATTTGGGATTTAGCATTGTATAGCTCCAGTCTCTAGACTTCCCTCACATATCAAGTGGCCTTAATTATGTGGGCAGTCAGACACTCTCTGGAGACAAAGATGAGGATGACTAAACATCAGGTAAGAAGCGATGCTTGCTCCTTCCTTCTTTGTTTCTGCTCAATCCTCTGTAGGCAAAACCGCATATGCAGCTTTCCCCATCTTTGAGATACTTTAAATGTGAAACGAGTAATTTAGCTGAAATTTTTCAGGTTTTTTTTTTTTTTGCATGCTTCATATGCTGGGTTAAAACCATTAGCATATAACAAAAATCTGAGCAGATGCAATGCAACAGATTCCTTAAGGGAATCCATATTTTTACATATTTTGTAATAAGGAAACTGTCATTCCCAGATGGTATCGAGCTAATACTGGTGGTTTGCTTGCTGATAACATACTAAAAAATAAAATTAATTGTATTCTATTTGATGACAATGAAGTCATTATCCTATGTACTATATATACTACACTCTTAAAGAAAATTGATCCAAAAGACCAGCTTCTTGAATTATTATGTTTATTTAGTTTTTTGGACTGGCCAGGGGAAAAAAAAATCGACTTGGATCTTAGAGTTGGAATTCCCTCACACCTGGCACCAAAATGCACTATGGTTGATAAATGTGGTGAAGTAGAAAAAAAATGCTATGCTGAATTGCTAACAATATTAGAGAGAAGCCTGGTGGTATAAATACAACACATCCGATACTTCCAATTCTATTTCCCAAAAGAGGTATGTGCAGTCTTGAAACCATTCTTTACAAATTTATGGTGAAGGCATCTTTCACAATTCAAGTCCTGGTTGGCAGCCTTGACCCATTACTGCAAGTCATACTTACCTGGAAATATAAATAAGAAGCCTTGAAATTAAAATATAATGTTGGTATATACTTTGCCATATTTGCAGGGTTATTTTCCATAATAAAGCAGTGAATTTTCTTGATGTGTCTTTTTTTTTTTTTTTGATGTGTCTTTTTACCTGCCATCAACTTAGCATATTCCTTTCACATATAACTTCACTATTTAGGACTCAGAATAATTGCACAATAAAATGTATCTTTACTTAGTATTCTCGTATATTAACTGCAATTCTTTCTAGCTACTACATTCAAAATTATTTTTGGAGATAATATGTCCTTAAATTTTATTATAGATTACTTTCTTTTATTAAAAAAAAAAAGGAAA
>NW_011494796.1:7374822-7383692 GCF_000754665.1 Bison bison bison | reverse complement strand
AGACAACCCACGTGACTACACACTGGTGTCTGTCTGTCTGTTTACCCACCCAGCCCCACCCCCACCCCTCTACCCCGCTTATAGACTTTGTTGTGTTCAAAATCAACGTATTATACTGGGTTATTTTTGTTGGTGGGGAATTGAGATTATAAAAATATTTGTTCTACCAGTTATGGTATTTTTTGCAAGTTAAGATTTATTTCTTATGTAGTATCATGAGTATGTTTCCCCTATTGGATAGGACTCAGTTGTAGCATAATATAGAAAAATATCCATAGTAAATATGGCCCCTTCTTTTGAAGATTTGAAAGCCTAGAAGTATAAAAATTTTTACATCTTTGAATAGTATTAAGTACATGAGCAATAGAACAGATTAATATACATTAAATCTATATATCATAAATGTTTTAGCAGAAAGGCAATTTTTAACCCTGAATCAATATTTTTTTAATAGAGGTTACTTAGTTAACAAAGAGCTATTTAGCTTGACATAAGCTAAATTGTAGAAGATGATAATGGCTGTATAAATATCTATGTGTCTGTAGGGCTTAGATGCAAGTTAGAATTTATTAGAGTTATTTGTGGTAACCTAAATAGAGCTGACTCTGTTCTTTCAAGTCACATAGGTTTTAGATGTTGTCTATTAAACAAGATTTCCTGGATAGCTCATTTTTGGCATTACTGGACATTGCATAGTGTTTGCTCGTCTATAACGCAGTATGCTGTGGATACTCCATGGCAGAGCAGTAGTGTTTACCACAAAAGTCATAGGCAAGCAACAATTGGAGAGGCCTTACCAACCCGCACTCAGTCTTTTCCTTTTGCAGATAAGAAACTCAAGGCAGAGTTCCATCACAATAACAGAACTGGGACCAGG
This sequence comes from Bison bison bison, assembly GCF_000754665.1. Taxonomy (NCBI): domain Eukaryota; kingdom Metazoa; phylum Chordata; class Mammalia; order Artiodactyla; family Bovidae; genus Bison; species Bison bison. The sequence continues at coordinate 7,382,815 of NW_011494796.1, read as the reverse complement.
AGAGATTAAAGTTTTAATTGTTGAAATTTACATACATATGAGTAGTAAAGTTCTGATTAAAATGTGATTCACAAAGCAACCATTAGCTAACAGATCACAATGGATTTCAAACTTTCAGTTGAATTTGATCTTCCTGACTCAGAGCAAGATGGCTCCTTTAGGAGGAGGGAGCATTTCAAGGATATTTCTCTCTGTTCCAGGACTACTGAAAGGTTTTTTGTTTTGTCAAAATCACTAACAGATACAAGAGGCAAAGAGAAAGTAGATCAAAAAGAAATACAGCAATTACCATCACTAGTACCATAATTATCAATTATTAAAATTTTATATATAAAACTGCATATGTATGTATATACATACGGTTTCAGGTAGCACAGTGGTAAAGGCTCCACCGCCCACGTAGGAGACACAGGAGACGTAGGTTTGATCCCTGGGTTGGGAAGAGGCCCTGGAGGAGGAAATGGCAACTCACTCCGGTATTCTTACCTGGAGAATCCCATGGACAGAGGAGCCTTGTGGGCTACGGTCCATGGGGTCACAAAGAGTTGGACACGACTGACAGCCTGTTTGGCAGCGGTGTATATGTACTAAAGGTTGTTCCAACATGAAACAAGATCTGGAAATTTTTGTGATATTACAATGATTCAAATCACAGTCTGGAGTCTTATCACCTTGGCACTCCATCTCAAGTCTCAAAGTATTATAGAAAATCTAACTTGAATTTAAAGGCAGACACTATGTAGTATAATGGAATGGTCCTGGATTCCAACCCCTGAAACAGGGCTCGAGTTTTAGCTCAGTTTTCAGGGCAAAATGTCAGTGTCCATTAACCTCAGTTTTTTTTCCACTGTTAAATGGAGATAAAAATACCTGTTTTCCTTACCTTTGCTGGATAGTCCAATGAGAGAATTTATGTTATAAGGACTAAGGCGCTGTTAAGATTCTATAGATAGGTAAGGGTTTATGAAGTTACAAGTAGACAGGTCCGATAGGAGGGCTTGGAGGTCCATGCAAACAACATGCAATTCCAGCCAGGACACAGAAGGCAGCTCTTTTTCCTGAGCCATGGAGAGCAGCTGCTCACATTGCCCAGTTTGGAATGTGCAGGCTTGTGAAGCAAAATTTTAACAGACTGCTTGGCACTGAGTAGAGTTCTCCCAAAGACCTGGCAGGGGAATTAGTTTAAGTAGTAGTATGTCAAATACTCATCAAGACAAATATTAATTGAAGTTTCAAACAAATTAGGCTTTGCCTATGTAATACTGGGAAGGCAACAAGTGTGTCTTCTGCAACTGACTTGCAGGAGGTCTGCCATGCCTTTCTGAAGCAGAAATATCATCTCTGCTTTCAGAGTCTGCACCTGCATGCACACTTGAAAGTCTCCTCCAATCCTTAAAGCACTTTCTTAAGGTAGGAATGTATGATGTTAGAAGCAAAAAACATTTTGAAAGTCACTTAATGTCATAATTAAATTGAAATCATTCATGTTACATTCCAGTGCCATATTTTTATCAATGCTTCTTGTTGGAGTCACTATTTCATACTTAAACATTTCTATTCGTCTTTAAATCCTTTAAGACCTACTCCATAGCACTTAGTAGGCATTCAATATGTATTAAATAAGCTATCAAGTCACTAAGTTCATCTCTTGCATATTCAGCACCTTTTATGTGGCAGGTACTGGGTGAATTCAGGAAGAAACCATTTTAAATTTTATTAATTTTGTGAATACCAAGTTTCAAAATTACCCTCAGTCTTTCATTCCACTTTAACTTTTATGAAGCTTGGGCTCTTTGTCGAAAAGTAATTTTGAAGAGCAGCTAGTGTATTGCAAGAAAGTAAATGCTACAATTCCAAACTTGCCCTTACACAGCTGAGGAGTGTTGCATGGCACCCTGGCTCCGCGGGGAAACACCTGATCTGTCACCCAGAAGCGACGCCTACCTCCTTTAATTCATAATACCCAGGCATTTCTGGGAAGGGGAAGAAAAAGAAAGCAGGGCTAAATATGAAAAATTGGTCGCTCTTTGGATACTTCTGCCACCTAGTAATTGCCCTTGCCTAGGTATGTTTTCTTATAAATGGATTTTTAGGACCCTGAATCAATGGGAAATGTGTTTGGTAATGTTTTTGTGAGAGGAAGTATTAATGTTCTTTACAAAATCAGCCAGGTGCTTTAGAGGTTTAAAAATACATACTTCATCCTAAAATAACTTAATTGGAAAGGACATTTTCTTGTTCACGCCAATGAGTTATGCAATTTATCCATGTTAAGGACCTCATGAACGTTTGGTTCAACAATTTTGAACTGGCATTAAAATGGTTCTATGAGAATTTGTTTCCCTCATAGCTCAGTTGGTAAATCATCTACCTGCAATGCAGGAGACCTGGGTTCGATTCCTGGGTTGGGAAGATCCCCTGGAGAAGGAAATGGCAACCCACTTCAGTATTCTTGCCTGGAGAATCCTATGGACAGAGGAGTCTGACAGGCTACAGTCCACGGGATTGCAAGAGTTGGATATGACTTAGAGACTAAACCACCACCACCACCATGAGAATTTGCCAAGACCCTATAATAAATATTGGGACTTCCCTGATGGCTCAGACGGTAAAGCATTCTGCCTACAATGCGGGAGACCCGGGTTCAATCCCTGGGTTGGGAAGACCTCCTGGAGAAGGAAATGGCAACCCACTCCAGTATTCTTGCCTGGAAAATCCCATGGACAGAGCAGCCTGGCGGGCTACAGTCCATGGGGTTGCAAAGAGTCAGACATGACTGAGTGACTTTACTATAATAAGCATTAAACATGGGATGTCTTGTGTAACCACAATCCTCATGGCAGATTTCTTTTAAATATAAATTCACAGCTGGAGTTTAAAAGATACTACATCTTAAGAGAATTCTTGCTATAAGTTTAAAAATTAAGTTTAATTTTTAGTTTAAAAATTAACCCTTTCCTTCTATAAATCTTTTCTCTAACGGGTACAGCTATGTGCACAGCCCATAGAGGAATTAAAGCATCAGATTGCAATACAAAAAAGAGTAAGAAGAAAATTCACATATTCAGAATACTGCAACACCCATATTCTTTCTTTGTTTTAAGGTAATTTGATTTATATTATCACACTTCAGGCTTCACAATATCCCTTCCAAGTCAGATATTACTCAGATAGTAAGTCAAGAGAAGTAAACTGACAGTTTGAACATAATCTGTTTTTAAGACCACTGATTTCTGCCATAGCATTAAGCCAAGACCACATGAACAGTGGTTTGGATTTTAAAAATCTCTGCTTAACTCCTCTGATATCCTGACTCGCCTAACTCATTCCAGCAACTGGAGCATGAATAGTATTTTCAACTTTAGGGGTTTTTGTTTTTCTCTTTGTGGGAAATCAGCCTGATAGGTTGTGAGACTTTTACAAAAATTATTCACATTTAATATTTACTTGAAAAGCATCATCACCAGTAGTTTCAGCAAGGTAGGGAACATACACTTGACTGGTGCCCTGCTGAATCCATAGCACAGAGAGAATTGCTAGCACTCAGCTGTGAACTGATGGTAAACTGTTCCTAAAAGAAAGGATAAGAGACTGAACCTGCACATTTTCGTAACCCAGCTTGAAAATGATGGTTCCTTCAGGCATCAAATTTGTTCCTTCAAATCTGGAGACTTTTCTTTCCTGCTTATTTACAACATTGGCACTGAATCAAGGTAGTTTCTCAATATATAATTTGCATTCTTCTTGTTTTCTCTAGTCGACCTACTGCATAAATCTTCTCCCCATTTGATGTTTTACTTTTGAGTGGTGATAATTCATTCTTACCAGACTTCTGATTCTTCTAACATTTATAACTACCCAAATATGTGGAAAACATACAAAATGCTTTACCACCAACAAGGGATTAATCTTCAAAATATACAAATAGCTCATGCAGCTCAATATCAAAAAAAACAAACAACTCAATCAAAACATAAATGGAAGATCTAAACAGACATTTATCCAAAGAAGACATACAGATGGCTAAAAGGAACATGAAAAGATGTTCAGCATCACTAACTATTAGAGAAATGCATATCAAAACTATAAGGAGGTAGCACCTCACACCAATCATAACGGCCGTCATCAAAAAAATCCTTACGAACAATAAATGCTGGAGAGGGTGTGAAGGAAAGGGAACTCCCTTACATTTTCGGTGGGAATGTAAATTGGCATAGCCACTACGGAGAACAGTATGGAGGTTTCTTTAAAAATTAAAAATAGAGCTACCATATGATCCAGCAATCCCACTCCCAGGCATACATCTGAAGAAAGTCACAATTTGAAAAGATACACGCACACCAGCATTCATCACAGCACTATTTACAATGCCAGGCGCCATTTGTAGCAACATGGATGGGCCTAGAGATTGTCATATTGAGTGAAGTCAGAGAAAGTTAAATATCATATGATACTGCTTACATGTGGAATCTAAAAAGAGGTTACAAATGAACTTATCTACAAAACAGAAATAGAGTTGCAGATGTAGAAAATAAACTTATGGTTACCAGGGGATATGGAGGGGAGGATATATTGGAAGATTGGGATTGAAATATACACACTACTATATATAAAACTGATAACTAATAAGGACCTACTGTATAGCACAGGGAATTCTACGCAATACTCTGCTTTGCTATACACCTGAAACTAACACAACATTGCAAGTCAACTCTACCCCAATAAAAGTTTTTTGAAAACAAAATTAGCTTAAAAAAAGATACAAGGTGCTTTAGCAGATTGAACTCTCCCTGATGAGTTAAGTCACATTCAAAGTAGCACATTTCTTTTATTAGCTTTGAGTTTTCTTAATATAAAACATGAAGTGCAAATATGGAAATACTGGATGAGAATACCGTACTGGCTATCATAGTTTATTTCTGTTAATAACAATATGTAATTCATTTGTCCACAAATAATATATGAATATCATCTCTTTATATAAAAAATATTTAAAAAAACTACAAATAATGCCCGAGTACTCTTTATATGACACCCACAGCCACCTCTCCCCAGGCACTGTTCCTTCTGGAGGAGCACTGATGCTAATGGAGTGTGTATATCCTTCAAGACTTTTTCTTTTCTATGTACATGTGGTCAATAAACCCCAATTTATGCGAAATAGATTGTCTTCTGGTGTTTATTATAAATTTGTTTTTACTTAAAAAATATCTGGATGATTTTGTCCATGGTGGTGCCCATGGTACAATTTCATCTTCTTAATCACTTCATAATATTTCCTGGTATAGATATGTCATCTATACCAGATAATCATCCAGCTACTGACACTTAGAGTCATTTCATTTCCATTATTACCAATAACTCTACAATGAATGTTCATGCATAATGGCTTTAGAGTCACCAAGTTTAGCAAATAAAGATATAGAAAGGAAATACCTATACTAAAACAATATTATTGTATCCAAAACTCATATTTAATGGGCTGCGTGGGCACAGGAGGGCTGAGCGGAGCTACTCCATGTTCAACATCAGGAGGGGCAGCAGTGAGGAGATACCCCTCCTCCAATGTAAGGAGCAATGGCTGCACTTCGCTGGAGCAGCCGTGAAGAGATACCCCACGTCCAAGATAAGAGAAACCCAAGTAAGATGGTAAGTGTTGCGAGAGGGCATCAGAGGCCAGAAACACTGAAACCATAATCACAGAAAATTAGTCAATCTGATCACACTGGGACCACAGCCTTGTCTAACTCAATGAACCTAAGCTATGCAGTGTGGGGCCACCCAAGACAGATGGGTCATGGTGGAGAGGTCTGACGGAATGTAGTCCACTGGAGAAGGGAATGGCAAACCTCTTCAGTATTCTTGCCTCGAGAACCCCATGAACAGTATGAAAAGGCAAAATGATAGGATACTGAAAGAGGAACTCACCAGGTCAGTAGGTGCCCAATTTGCTACTGAAGATCAGTGGAAAAATAACTCCAGAAAGAATGAAGGGATAGAGCCAAGGCAAAAACAATACCCAGTTGTGGGTGTGACTGGTGACAGAGGCAAGGTCCGATGCTGTAAAGAGCAATATTGCATAGGAACCTGGAATGTTAGGTTCATGAAACAAGGCAAATTGAAAGTGGTCAAACAGGAGATGGCAAGAGTGAACATTGACATTCTAGGAATCAGTGAACTGAAATGGACTGGAATGGGTGAATTTAACTCAGATAACCATTATATCTACTACCGTGGGCAGGAATCCCTTAGAAGAAACAGAGTAGCCATCATGGTCAACAAAAGAGTCTGAAATGCAGTACTTGGATGCAATCTCAAAAACGAAAGAATGATTGGTTTCCAAGGCAAACCATTCAATATCACAGTAATCCAGCCCTATGCCCCAACCAGTAACGCGGAAGAAGCTGAAGTTGAATGGTTCTATGAAGACCTACAAGACCTTTTAGAACTAACACCCAAAAAAGATGTCCTTTTCGTTATGGGGGACTGGAATGCAAAAGTAGGAAGCCAAGAAACATCTGGGGTAACAGAGAAATTTGGCCTTGGAATACGGAGTGAAGCAGGACAAAGGCTAATAGAGTTTTCCCGACAGAACACACTGGTCATAGCAAACACCCTCTTCCAACAACACAAGAGAAGACTCTACACATGGACATCACCAGATGGTCAACACCGAAATCAGATTGATTATAATCTTTGCAGCCAAAGATGCAGGAGCTCTATACAGTCAGACCAGGAGCTGACTGTGGCTCAGATCATGAACTCCTTATTGCCAAAGTCAGACTGAAATTGAAGAAAGTAGGGAAAACCAATAGACCATTCAGGTATGACCTAAATCAAATCCCTTATGATTATACAGTGGAAGTGAGAAATAGATTTAAGGGACTAGATCTGATAGATAGAGTGCCTGATGAACTATGGACGGAAGTTCGTGACATTGTCAGGAGACAGGGATCAAGACCATCCTCATGGAAAAGAAATGCAAAAAAGCAAAATGGCTGTCTGGGGAGGTCTTACAAATAGCTGTGAAAAGAAGAGAAGCAAAAAGCAAAGGATAAAAGGAAAGATATAAGCTTCTGAATGCAAAGTTCCAAAGAATAGCAAAGAGAGATAAGAAAGCCTTCCTGAGTGATCAATGCAAAGAAACAGAGGAAAACAACAGAATGGGAAAAACTAGACATCTCTTCAAGAAAATTAGAGATACCAAGGGAACATTTCATGCAAAGACGGGCTCAATAAAGGACAGAAATGGTATGGACCTAACACAAGCAGAAGATATTAAGAAGAGGTGGCAAGAATACACAGAAGAATTGTACAAAAAAGATCTTCACCACCCAGATAATCACGATGGTGTGATCACTGACCTCAAGCCAGACATCCTAGAATGTGAAGTCAAGTGGGCCTTAGAAAGCATCACTACGAACAAAGCTAGTGATGGAATTCAAGTTGAGCTATTTGAAATCCTGGAAGATGATGCTGTGAAAGTGTTGCACTGAATATGCCAGCCAATTTGGAAAACTCAGTAGTGGCCACAGGACTGGAAATGGTCAGGTTTCATTCCAATCCTGAAGAAAGGCAATGCCAAAGAAAGCTCAAAGTACCGCACAATTGGACTCATCTCACACGCTAGTAAAGTAATGTTGAAAATTCTCCAAGCCAGGCTTCAGCAATATGTGAACCGTGAACTTCCAGATGTTCAAGCTGGTTTTAGAAAAGGCAGAGGAACTAGAGAGTGCCAGCATCCGCTGGATCATTGAAAAAGCAAGAGAGTTCCAGAAAAACATCTATTTCAGCTTTATTGACTATGCCAAAGCCTTTGACGGCGTGGATCACAATAAACTATGGAAAATTCTTCAAGAGATGGGAATACCAGACCACCTGACCTGCCTCTTAAGAAACCTATATGCAGGTCAGGAAGCAACAGTTAAAACTGGACATGGTAAAACAGACTGGTTCCAAATAGGAAGGAGTATGTCAAGGCTGTATACTATCG
>NW_011494796.1:7370113-7374722 GCF_000754665.1 Bison bison bison | reverse complement strand
CCCTTATGGCAAAAAGTGAAGAACTAAAAAGCCTCTTGATGAAAGTGAAAAAGTTGGCTTATAGCTCAACATTCAGAAAACTAAGATCGTGGCATCCAGTCCCATCACTTCATGGGAAATAGATGGGGAAAGTGTCAGACTTTATTTTTGCGGGGATCCAAAATCATGTAGATGGTGATTGCAGTCATGAAATTAAAAGATGCTTACTCCTTGGAAAGAAAGTTATGACCAACCTAGACAGCATATTCAAAAGCAGAGACATTACTTTGCCAAAAAAGGTCCATCTAGTCAAGGCAATGGTTTTTCCAGTGGTCATGTATGGATGTGAGAGTTTGACTGTGAAGACTGTGAGCACTGGAGAATTGATGCTTTGAGCTGTGGTGTTGGAGAAGACTCTTGAAAGTCCCTTGGACTGCAAGGAGATCCAACCAGTCCATCCTAAAGGAGATCAGTCCTGGGTATTCATTGGAAGGACTGGTGCTAAAGCTGAAACTCCAATACTTTGGCCACCTCATGTGAAGAGTTGACTCATTGGAAAAGACTCTGATGCTGGGAGGGATTGGGGGAAGGAGGAGAAGGGGACAGTAGAGGATGAAATGGCTGGATGGCTGGATGGACAAGAGTTAGAGTGAACTCCGGGAGTTGATGAAGGACAGGGAGTCCTGGCGTGCTGTGATTCATGGGGTCACAAAGAGTCAGACACGACTGAGTGCCTGAACTGAACTGAACTGTATTTTATCTGTGGTCTACTTCTTATTTAAGTATGTGAGTGCATTTTAGAGTAGATATCAAAAAATGGAATGACTAGGATGATGACAATGGACACTTTTTTCTTCAATTTTACAAGTTTTGCTTTCTGTCCTCCTGGATCATAACACTAATTTATACTTTCTTGTATTTTTTCCTGGCCTCAAGAACTGAAAAGTAATTAGATTTACAGCTTAATTACTTTTTAATGATATGTATGTGTATAAAGATATGTCAACATCACTAAAAAACAAAATATACGTAGTAAAATACATATGAAGAAGATCATCATGACTTATGTGCACAGCTTGATCTTGCTTTAAAACTGAACACACCTGTCTAACCAGTCCAAACTTGGAGAAACCAAATGTTACCTACCTCTTCTCTATTCCAGTCATTAATAACTCTCTCCCCAATGCCTACACATGCCAGTGTGCAATCAGGATTCAGACTTTTAGTAACTTAGTTGTTTTTAATTGGTTTACTGAACATAAATGGAACCATAATATATGGCTTTTTCCTCTCAACACTGTGTTTGTGAGAGTCATCCATCTGTATAGTTTTCTTTCATTTTCATTCCTATATGGTATTCACCCAATGTCGATCTTTTTGTGAAAAACACATAAAAGATTATAACTTTTCCTCTGAGTAACAATTTGGCCTCATTCCAAAGACTTGTGTCAGAGAGTGCTTTCGTTTATTCCTGAAGCAATTCTAAGTTACATTTCAGATATAGTCTTTAATCCAATAGTTATTTAGAATTGAATATCTTTACATGCATGGGATTGAAATTCCCTTCTTCCACATTTTTGTTGATGAAGATGTTTTCTTCCTGCATATTTCTTTTTCACCAGTTTTAAAATATTACACTTTCACCCTTTCAAAATCTTTACTTCTAACTTTTTATGAGGTAAGCAGTGCTATTTTCTAGACTGCTTGGTGTCTTCGATATGTGTTTCCCTCCCCTTACTTTGCTTATATGTATAGTGAATAGCTGCTTGTTGTGTAGTTGCATTTTTTCGTGATATAATCTTAATCTCTCCTTTCAAGTAGGTGAATGTAGCCTATTCTCTCATTTTATGAGTGCTGATCTTGAAATATTTTAATTCTATTTTAGTAACTACAGAGAAGATTAAGAAGAAAATATATTTTTACACAAACTTAAGAGGTAATCTAGCCAAATATTCTCCCTGAATCAATCAAGACTCTAAGTACAAATTTATAGTGGTGTTAGTCACTCAGTCATGTCTGATTTTTGTGACCCTATGGACTGTAGACCGCCAGGCTCCCCTGTCCATGGAATTCTCCAGGCAAGAATAATGCAGTGGGAAGCCATTCCCTTCTCCAGGGGGTCTTCTTCACCCCAGGGTTTGAAGCTGGGTCTCCCACACTACAAGCAGATTCTTTACCATCTGAGCCAGCAGAGAATCCCCCCACCCCCAATTTATATGCTGGATTTTTATTTCTACTCACCTATCCTACTGATGTTCTCTTTTTAGTTGTAGGACATTATTACTTCTTCAAAAATTACTGTTTATTTACAGTTATATTTTTAATGCCCATCATTTCCCACATATCAGGTCATTTGAGCTCCATTCTTCCTTTTTTTTTAATTGAAGGATAATTGCTTTACAGAATTTTGTTGTTTTCTGTCAAACCTCAACATGAATCAGCCATAAGTATACATATATCCCCTCCCTTTTGAACTTCCCTCTCATCTCCCACCCCATCCCACCCCTCTAGATTGATACAGAGTTCTTGTTTGAGTTTCCTGAGCTACACAGCAAATTTTCATTGGCTATCTATTTTACATATGGTAATGGAAGTTTCCATGTTACTCTTTCCATACATCTCACCCTCTCATCCCTTCTCCCCATGTCCATAAGTCTATTCTCTATGTCTTTTTCTCCGTTGCTGCCCTGTAAATAAGTTCTTCAGTACCATTTTTCCAGATTATATATATATGTGTGTGTTAGAATATGATATTTATCTTTCTCTTTCTGACTCACTTCACTCTGTGTAACAGGTTCTGGGTTCATCCACCTCATCAGAACTGATGCACATGTGTTCCTTTTTACGGCTGAATAATATTCCATTGTGTATATGTACCACATTTCTTTATCCATTTATCTGTCGATTGACACCTAGGTCACTTCCATATTCTAGCTATTGTAAATAATGCTGCAATGAACTATGGGATACATGTGTCTTCTTCAATTTGTATATGCCTAGGAGTGGGATTGCTGGGTAATATGCTGGTTTTATTCCTAGTTTTTTAAGGAATCTCCATATCATTTTCCATAGTGGATGTATCAATTTACATTCCCACCAACAGTGCAAGAGCATTCCCTTTTCTCCACACCCTCTCCAGCATTTATTGTTTGTAGATTTTTTAACGATGGCTATTCTGACCTGTGTGAGGTGGTATCTCATTGTGGTTTTGATTTACATTTCTCTAATAATAAGCAATGTTGAGCATTTTTCATGTGTTTTTTAGCCATCTGTATGTCTTTGGAGAAATGTCTGTTTAGGTCCTCTTCCCACTTTTTGATTGGGTTGTTTGTTTCTCTGGTATTGAGTTGTATGTGCTGCTTGTATATTTTAGAAATTAATCCTGTGTCAGTTGTGTCATTTGCTATTATTTTCTCCCATTCTGAGGCTTGTCTTTTCACTTTGCTTATAGTTTCCTTTGCTGTGAAAAATCTTTTAAGTTTAATCAGGTCCCACTTGTTTACTTTTGTTTTTATTTCCATTACTCTAGGAGGTGGGTCATAGAGGATCTTGCTTTGATTTATGTCATTGAGTGTTCTGCCTATGTTTACCTCTAAGTGTTTAATAGTTTCTGGTCTTAAACTTAGGTCTTTAATCCACTTTGAGTTTATCTATATGTATGCTGTTAGGAAATATTCTAGTTTCATTCTTTTACATGTAGCTGTCCAGTTTTCCCAGCACCTTTTATTGAAGAGGCTATCTTTGCCCCCTTTGTATACTCTTGCCTCCTTTGTCAAAAGTAAAGTACCATAAGTGCATGAGTTCATTTCTGGGCTTTCTATCTTGTTTCATTGATCTATATTTCTGTTTTTGTGCCAGTACCACATGGTCTTGATGACTGTAGCTTTGTAGTATAATCTGAAGTCAGGATGGGTGATCTCTCCAGTTCCATTCTTCTTTCCCTGCTTTGGCTATTCAGGGTCTTTTGAGTTTCCATATTAGTGTGAAATTTTTTCCTAGTTCTATGAAAAATGCCGTTGGAAATTTGATAGGGATCATATTGAATCTGTAGATTGTGTTTGGTAGTATAGTCACTTTCACAATATTGATCCTTCTTACCCAGGAACATGGAATATCTCTCTGTTTATGTCATCTTTGATTTCTTTCATTAGTGTCTTATAATTTCCTGTCTACAGTTCTTTTGTCTCCTTCAGTTCAGTTCAGTTCAGCCACTCAGTCATGTCCAACTCTTTGCAATCCCATTAATCACAGGACACCAGGCCTCCCTTTCCATAACCAACTCCCAGAGTTTACCCAAACTCATGTCCATCGAGTTGGTGATGCCATCCAGCCATCCCATCCTCTGTCGTCCCCTTCTCCTCCTGCCCTCAATCCCTCCCAGCATCAGGGTCTTTTCCAATGAGTCAACTCTTCGCATGAGGTAGCAAAGTATTGGAGTTTCAACTTCAGCATCAGTCCTTCCAATGAACACCCAGGACTGATCTCCTTTCGGATGCACTGGTTGGATCTCCTTGCAGTCCAAGGGACTCTCATGAGTCTTCTCCAACACCGCAGTTCAAAGCATCAATTCTTCGGTGCTCAGCTTTCTTCACAGTCCAACTCTCACATCCACACATGACCACTGGAAAAA
>NW_011494796.1:7353654-7369987 GCF_000754665.1 Bison bison bison | reverse complement strand
CATCTGCATATCTGAGATTATTTCACCCAACAGTCTTGTTTCCAGCTTGTGTTTCTTCCAGCCCAGTGTTTCTCATGATGTACTCTGCATATAAGTTAAATAATATACAACCTTGACATACTCCTTTTCCTATTTGGAACCAGTTTGTTGTTCCATGTCCAGTTCTAACTGTTGCTTTCTGACCTGCATACAGGTTTCTGAAGAGGCAGGTCAGGTGGTCTGGTATTCCCATCTCTTTCAGAATTTTCCACAGTTTATTGTGATCCACACAGTCAAAGGCTTTGTTGTAGTCAATAAAGCAGAAGTAGATGTTTTTCTGGAACTTCTTGCTTTTTCGATGATCCAGCAGATGTTGGCAATTTGATCTCTGGCTCCTCTGCCTTTTCTAAAATCAGCTTCAACATCTGGAAGTTCATGGTTCACGTATTGCTGAAGCCTGGCTTGGAGAATTTTGAGCATTACTTTACTAGTGTGTGAGATGAGTGCAATTGTGCAGTAGCTTGAGCTTTCTTTGCTATTGGAATGAAAACTGACCTTTTCCAGTCCTGTGACCACTGCTGAGTTTTCCAAATTTGCTGGCATATTGAGTGCAGCACTTTCACAGCATCATCTTTCAGGATTTGAAATAGCTAACTGGAATTCCATCACCTCCACTAGCTTTGTTCATAGTGATACTTTCTAAGGCCCACTTGACTTCACATTCCAGGATGTCTGGCTGTAGGAGAGTGATCACGCCATTGTGATTATTTGGGTCATGAAGATATTTTTTGTACAGTTCTGTGCATCCTTGCCATCTCTTCCTAATATCTTCTGCTTCTGTTAGGTCCATACCATTTCTGTCCTTTATCGAGCCCATCTTTGCATGAAATATTCCCTTGGTATCTCTAATTTTCTTGAAGAGATCTCTAGTCTTTCCCATTCAGTTGATTTCCTCTATTTCTTTGCATCATTCTCTGAGGAAGGCTTTCTTATCTCTCTTTGCTATTCTTTGGAACTCTGCACATTCAGATGCTTCTATCTTTCCTTTTTTCCTTTGCTTTTTGCTTCTCTTCTTTTCACAGCTATTTGTAAGACCTCCCCAGACAGCCATTTTGCTTTTTTGCATTTCTTTTCCATGGGGATGGCTTGATCCCTGTCTCCTGTACAATGTCACAAACCTCCGTCCATAGTTCATCAGACACTCTATCAGATCTAGTCCCTTAAATCTATTTCTCACTTCCACTGTATAATCATAAGGGATTTGATTTAGGTCATAACCTGAATGGTCTAGTGGTTTCCCCTACTTTCTTCAATTTAAGTCTGACTTTGGCAATAAGGAGTTCATGATCTGAGCCACAGTCAGCTCCCGGTCTTGTTTTTGCTGACTGTATAGAGCTTCTCCATCTTTGGCTGCAAAGAATATAATCAATCTGATTTCAGTGCTGACCATCTGGTGATGTCCATGTGGTCAGTTTATTCCTAGATACTTAATTCTTTTTGTTGAAATGATGATTGGGATTGATTCATTAATTTCTCTTTGTGAAGTTTTCATTGTTAGTATATAAAAATCAAGTGATTTCTGTGTGTAGATTTTGTATCCTGCAACTTTGCTAAGTTCATTAGATCTAGAATTTTCTGACACTATATTTGGGGTTTCTATGTGCAGTATTGTGTCATCTTCAAACAGTGAAAGCTTTACTGATTTTCTGATCTGGATTATTTTTATTTCTTTTTCTTCTCTGATTACTGTAGCTAGGACTTTCAGAACTATGTTGAATGATAGTGGTGAAAGTGTACACCCCTATCTTGTTCCTGATCTTAGGGGGAATGCTTTCAGTTTTTCACCATTGAGAATAATGTTTGCTGTAGGCTTATCATATACGGCTTTTTTGATGTTGAGGTAGGTTTCTTCTATGCCCCTTTTTTGAAGAGTTTTAATCATAAATGGGTGCTGAATTTTGTCAGAGTATTTCTCTACATCTATTGAGATTATAATATGATTTTTATCTTTCAATTTGTTAATATGGTATATCACACTAATTAATTTGTGTATATTGAGGAGTCCTAGAATTCCTGGAATAAGCCCAAATTGATCATGGTGTATGAGCTTTTTGATGTGTTGATGAAGTCTGTTTGCTAAAATTTTGTTGAGGATTTTTGCATCTATGTTCATTAGTGATATTGGCCTGTAGTTTTCTTTTTTGTGTGTATTGTCTTTGTCTGGTCTTGGTATCAGGGTGATGGTGACCTTGTAAAATGAGTTTGGAAGTGTTCCTTCCTCTGCAATTTTTGAAAGAATTTTAGAAGGATAGTGATTAACTCTTCTCTAAATGTTTGATAGAATTCTCCTATGAAGCCATCTGGTCCTGGGTTTTTGTTTCTGGGGAGATTTTTTATCTCAGCTTCAATTTCAGTGCTTGTAATTGGGTTGTTCATAATTT
Source organism: Bison bison bison (assembly GCF_000754665.1). Lineage (NCBI taxonomy): Eukaryota > Metazoa > Chordata > Mammalia > Artiodactyla > Bovidae > Bison > Bison bison. The sequence goes on along the minus strand of NW_011494796.1, from coordinate 7,367,567 downwards.
CTATTTCTTCTTGGTTCAGTCTTGGAAGATTGAACTTTTCTAAGAATCTGCATTTCTTCCTGGTTATCCATTTTATTGACATAAAGTTGCTCATAATAGTCTCTTACAATTTTTTTTTAAACTTTACATAATTGTATTAGTTTTGCCAAATATCGAAATGAATCCACCACAGGTATACATGTGTTCCCCATGCTGAACCCTCCTCCCTCCTCCCTCCCCATACCATCCCTCTGGGTCGTCCCAGTGCACTAGCCCCAAGCATCCAGTATCGTGCATCGAACCTGGACTGGCAACTCGTTTCTTACATGATATTTTACATGTTTCAATGTCATTCTCCCAAATCTTCCCACCCTCTCCCTCTCCCACAGAGTCCATAAGACTGTTCTATACATCAGTGTCTCTTTTGCTGTCTCGTACACAGGGTTATTGTTACCATCTTTCTAAATTCCATATATATGCGTTAGTATACTGTATTTATGTTTTTCCTTCTGGCTTACTTCACTCTGTATAATAGGCTCCAATTTCATCCACCTCATTAGAACTGATTCAAATGTATTCTTTTTAATAGCTGAGTAATACTCCATTGTGTATATGTACCACAGCTTTCTTATCCATTCATCTCCTGATGGGCATCTAGGTTGCTTCCATGTCCTGGCTATTATAAACAGTGCTGCGATGAACATTGGGGTACACGTGTCTCTTTCCCTTCTGGTTTCCTCAGTGTGTATGCCCAGCAGTGGGATTGCTGGATCATAAGGCAGCACAATTCTTTCTATTTCCGCATTGTCTGTTGTAACCTCTCCTTTTTCATTTCTAATTTTGTTGATTTGATTTTTATCTTTTTTTCTTGATAAGTTTGGCTAAAGTCTTGTCAATTTTGTTTATCTTCTCAAAGAACCAGCTTTTAGTTTTATTAACCTTTACTATTGTCTCTTTTATTTCTTTTTATTTATTTCTGCTTGGATCTTTATGATTTATTTCCTTATAGTAATTCGAGGGTTTTTTCCTTCCTTTTTTTCCCCCCAGTTGTTTTAGGTGTAAAGTTAGGTTGTCTATTTGATGTTGTTCTTATTTCTTGAGGTAAGATTGTATTGCTATAAACGTTCCTCTTAGAACTGCTTTTGCTGCATCCCATAGGTTTTGATTTGTTGTATTTTCATTGTCATTTGTTTCTAGAAATTTTTTTATTTCCCTTTTGATTTCTTCAATAACCTGTTGGTCATTTAGAAATGTGTTGTTTAATCTCCATGTATTTGTGTTCCTTAGAGTTTTATCTTGTAATTGATATCTAAGCTCATAGCACTGTGGTTGGAGAAGATGCTTGATACAATTTAAATTTTCTTAAATTTATGGAGGTTTGATTTGTGGAATGTTTCATGTGCACTTGAAAAGAAGGTGTATTCTTCTGCATTTGGATGGAATGTCCTGAAGATATCAATGAGATCCATCTCATTTAATGTATCATTTAAGACTTATGTTTTCTTATTAATTTTCTGTTGTGATGATCTGTCCATTGGTGTGAGTGGGGTGTTAAAGTCTCCTACTATTATTGTGTGGATGAGATACATTAAAGTAATTTCTCCAGTAATAATTTCTCCTTTTATGTCTGTTAGTGTTTGTCTTATGTTTTGAGGTGCTTCTATGCTGGGTGCATAGATATTTACAATTGTTATGTCTTCCTCTTGGATTGATCTCTTGATCATTATGTAGCCTCCTTCCTTATCTCTTGTAATCTTCTTTATTTTAAGGTCTATTTTGTCTGATATGAGGGTTGCTATTCCAGCTCCATTTTGCCTCCCATTTGCATGGAAAATATTTTTCCATCTTCTCACTTGCAGTCTATATGTGTCTTTAGGTCTGAAGTGGGTTTCTTGTAGACAGAATATATATGGGTCTTGTTTTCATATCCATTTGGCCAGTCTGTGTCTTTTGGTTGGAGCATTTAATCCATTTACATTTAAAGTAATTATTGATATATATGTTCCTCTTGCCATTTACTGAATTGTTTGGGGTTGATTTTGTAGATGTTTTTTCTTCTCTTGTATTTTTTGACTATATAATTCCCTTTAACATTTGTTGCAAAGATGGTTTGGTGATACTGAATTTTCTTTACTTTTGCTTTTCTGAAAAGCTTTTTATTTCTCCATCAATTTTGGATGAGATTCTTGCCAGGTGCAGTAATCTTGGTTGTAGATTTTTCCCTTTCAGTACTTTATATACATCCTGCCATTCCATTCTGGCCTGCAGAGTTTCTGCTGAAGGATCAGCTGTTAAGCATATGGGGTTTCCCTTGTATGCTACTTGCTGCTTCTCCCTAGCTGTTTTTAATATTCTTTCTTTGTGTTTAGTCTTTGTTAGTTTGATTAGTATCAGTCTTTGTGTGTTTCTCCTTTGGTTTATCCTGTATGGGACTCTTTGTGCCTCTTGGACTTGATTGACTATTTCCTTTTCCATGTTGGGGAAATTTTCAACTATAATCTCTTCAAAAATTTTCTCATAACCTTTTTCTCTTCTTCTTCTGGGACCCCGTAATTCGAATGTTGGTGCAATTGATATTATCCCAGAGGTCTCTGAGACTATCCTCAGTTCTTTTCATTCTTTTTACTTTATTCTTCTCTTCAGAAGTTATTTCCACCATTTTACTTTCCAGCTCACTGATTTGTTCTTCTGCTTCAGATATTCTGCTATTGATTCCTTCTAGAATATTTTTTAATTTCAGCAATTGTGTTGTTTGTCTGTGTATGTTTATTCTTTAATTCTTCTTCTTCTGCTGCTGCTAAGTCACTTCAGTCATGTCCAACTCTGTGTGACCCCATAGACAGCAGCCCACCAGGCTCCCCCATCCCTGGGATTCCCCAGGCAAGAACACTGGAGTGGGTTGCCATTTCTTCTAGGTCTTTGTTAATTGATTCTTGCATTTTTCTCCATTTTGTTTTCAAAGGTTTTTATCATCTTTACTATCATTATTCTGAATTCTTTTTTTAGGTAGTTGGCCTATTTCCTCTTCATTTATGTGGACTTCTGTATTTCTAGTTTGTTCCTTCACTTGTGTAGTATTTCTCTGCCTTTTCATTATTATTATTTTTTAATTTACTGTGTTTGAGGGCTCCTTTTCCCAGGTTTCAAGGTTGAATTCTTTCTTCTTTTTGGTTTCTGCCCTCCTAAGGTTGGTACAGTGGTTTGCGTAAGCTTGAGATTTGTGCTGAGTTTTTGTTTGCGTGTTGTTTGTTTGTTTTTCCTCTGATGGGCAAGGCTGAGTGAGGTGGTTATACTCTCTGCTGAGGATTGGGTTTGTATTTTTGCTTTGTTTGTTGTTTAGATGAGGCATCCTGCACAGGGTGCTAGTGGTGGTTGGGTGATGCTGGGTCTTGTATTCCAGTGGTTTCCTTTGTGTGAGTTCTCACTATTTGATACCCCCTAGGGTTAGCTCTCTGGTAGTCTAGGGTCTTGGAGTCAGTGTTCCTACTCCAAAGGCTCAGGGACTGACCTCTGGTCAGGAATGAAAAAACAAACCACAAGTGGTTTGTTATGGCATTAAGTGAGATTAAAACAAATATTCAAAAACGAGAAATCAAAGATGAACCCCAGACAAATGGCAGTTACAAAATCAAGCAAATAATAATTAAAATAATGTAACACACACATATACATATATGCTGCTGCTGCTAAGTCGCTTCCGTCGTGTCCGAGCCTGTGCAACCCCATAGACGGCAGCCCACCAGGCTCCCCGGTCCCTGGGATTCTCCAGGCAAGAACACTGGAATGGGTTGCCATTTCCTTCTCCAATGAGTGAAAGTGAAAAGTGAAAGTGAAGTCGCTCAGTCGTGTCCGACTCTTCAGGACCCCATGGACTGCAGCCTACCAGGCTCCTCCGTCCATGGGATTTTCCAGGCAAGAGTACTGGAGTGGGGTGCCATCACCTTCTCTGATATACATATATACCCATGAGCAAAGTCAAAGCAGCCCAACAGAAATAAAGTACAGTGGATTGACCTGGTGAACAAAGTAAATCAAAAATTATATTTACCAGTTAAGAACAAAACTAAAACACAAACTGGAGAACAAAACTAAAACACAAACTGGAAAACAAAACTAAAGCAAGGTGCCAAGTGGGGAATAAAGCAATGAAAGCAAAACTAGCAAATATGTTCAGAGGAAAGGAAAGAAACAAAAGAAAGAAACAATAGATATGCAAAGTTAAATAGAGGTAGATGAAGAAGATTTATATACATTAAAATTAACTGCAAAAGGAAAAGAAAATAGGAAAGGCAAACAAAAGAATAAATGTAGAAAAAATAATAATAGGTTTAAAAAATTAAAATAAAAAAAAAGGAAAATTCCACAGAACCAATGTAGAAACAGAGGTTTGTAACAACAATAAAAAATGTGACTGGGGTGGTGGTGGTGGGGAAACCAGTTCAAAAGCTTAGTTAGGTTTCATAGTGCCAATAAAATCGACAACTACAACAGAATTGGGGAGAAACAGAAAAAAGAAAGAAAAAAATTCAAAAGAATCTACAGAACAAGTCAAAACATAAGAATAATAGATGTTTCTCTTAAGTCACTGCTGTCAGAGTCCTTTCCCTCTCTGGGAGTCACAGTCCACCTCAACTCCCTAGCACATCCTCCAGCACTGTGCTGATCTCTGGACCTGCTGTGGGGGCAGCTCAGATTCTGATCTGGCCCTACTCCTGTGTGTTTTTGCCTCCAATGCCCACAGCTATCAGAACTAGTGTGTTTTCTTTTGTAGGAGCTCTCAACGACCTTTTATATATTCCATAGACACAGAGTCTGCCTAGTTGATCATATGGATTTAATCTGCAGCTTATACAGCTGGTAGGAAGGTTTTGGGTCTTCTTCCTTAGCCACATTGCCCGTGGGTTTCAATTGTGGTTTTATTTCCACCTCTATATGTGGGTCTTACACTGGGGCTTGCTCCTGAGGCTGTCCTGGAGGACTTGGGTTTTCCCCTGTGAGGGCCAGGTGTGGAGGTGGTGCAGCTGCTTGGGTTGCAGGGGTTCTGGCAGCACCAGGTACTCAGGGGGGTTGGCGGCTAGGGCAGCAAGAAATATAGTGCTTTAGAAGGGTATTGCAACCAGTATTGGTCAATACACTCCAGTATTCTTGCCTGGAGAACCCCCCTCCCTGACAGAGAAGCCTGGCAGGCACTGAAGCAATCCTGTGTGCATAGACACAAGATTTTTTTCCCCCCTGGCAGCTCTGCCCCAGTGAGAGTTGAGTGTGAAGGCTGCACAGCTGCTTGGCTTGCGGGGACCCTGGCAACGCCAAGTGTGTAGGGACATGGACAGCCTCCGCTGCAGGAGTTATGGCCCTATCAGAGCCTTTCTTTGAGCCTCTTGTAGCTGGCAATCAGAAGGCCTCTTTGGCCAGTCTTTCTCTTAGCTCCGCCCATTCAGGCACTTAGAGGGCTCCTTTGCCTGGGGTCCTTCTCTGTTGTTGTGTGTCAGGCACATAGAGGGGGCCCCCTTTCCTGGGATCATACTCTGTAGTTTGGTGCATCAGTCATTTAAAGGGGCACCCATGGTGGGGTCCTACCATATAGTTTGAGGCATCAGTCACTTATAGAAGCACCCTGGGTGGGGTCCTACTCTAGTTCAGTGTGTCAGGCGTTTGATGGGCCAGCCTCTCTGTTGTTCAGCTGCCGATTGTGGCAGGTGGGGAGAGAGAGCCTATGGTGATGGATCCATCCCCTACGTGTGACTCAGCAGTATCGCCTTGCTCCCATGGCTGCCTGGCTTTCCTCCACAGGCATTTCCCACCAGTCTCCTCCCTCACATCCCCTCGATCCATCTCTCCACAGTCAACAGCAGCCTTTTCCCTGGGATTGCTCTACAATCCCTAAACTCCAGCTCCCAGCCACTGCACCTTCCAGGGGACCTGCGTCCCTGTCCAGTGTATGTACGGCTGCAGCAAGGACTGTCTGACTCTCATTTCATGTAGGCTGCCACAGATCAGCTGTTTCACTCTCAGCCTTAAATGTCTCTCCTCTGACTCAGACAATTGCCCCGATGTGGGCATCAGACCCCTGCCTCAGTTCCCCCACCCGCCGAGGGCAGGTCCAGTCCTACTAACACTCCTGTTTTTCCCCCTAGTTCCTTCATCTTATCGAGTTTTATGTGGTTCTATATACTCTTTTCTGCTGGTCAGGGACTCCTGTCTGCTCTCAGCTGGTGTGCGGCATGCACTTCTGTGTCTGAAGGTGTGTTCCTGATATATCTGTGGAGAGAAATGTACTCCACGTCCACCTACTCCTGTGCCATCTAGTTCCTCTCCATTTACTTCTTATTGATTATATTTTCTACTGTTTCTTCAGAGAGCATCTATGAATGTTTCTTTGGATTGTATAATTTTCTCAGGTTGTTTTCTTTTACTTTGCCCTCATATTTGATACATTGCTCATCAGGATATAGAATAATAAGCTCCAAGTTACATTTCTTGTGGACTTTGAATATATCTATCCATTCCTTTCTTGTATTTAGTGATTCTGATTAAAGTCTGATGTCAAGCAAATTCTCTTAGATCGCCAGTCCAGGTTTGATGCATGAGACAGGGCACTCAGGGCTGGTGCACTGGAATGACCCTGAGGGATGGGATGGGGAGGCAGGTGGGAGGGAGGGTCAGGATGGGGAACACATGTACACCCATGGCTGATTCATATCAATGTATGGCAAAAACCACCACAATATTGCAAAGTAGCCTCCAACTAAAATAAATTGAAAAAAAAAAAAAGATGCTAATAAGCTTTTGTCATTTTGAAACTTTTAGCTCTTTTCTTTTAATTAGTACTCTAAAATTTTACCAAATGTATTTAAGCACATGGATGTTTTTGTTTGTGTCAAAGGGAACTGCTTACTCATTTGCATTGGTACTCAATGCCCTTTTTTAAACTGGAAATTCATACATTGCTTCTGTTCTGAGTCAGTTTTTCTATCATTATCTTACCATTCCCTTACCTTCATTCTCTAGCTTCTCTTTGTGCAATTCTTGTTATATGGAAGTCAGAAATGTCCTCATGAACTCCCAATTTGTTTTGTATTTTCCATTTTTTAAGCTTTTGTTTACTGCTTTTTAGGAGAATTAATTCACTTCTGTCTTTTCACTGGTCTTCCCAGTTGGCTCAGTGGTAAAGATTTTGACTGCCAATGCAGGCAACATAGGTTAGACCCTTGGGTCAGGAAGATCTCTTGGAGAAGGAAAGGGAGACTCACTGCAGTATTCTTGCCTGGGAAATCCCATGGACAGAGGAGCTTGGCAGGCTGTAGTCCATCAGGTCCCAAAAGAGTCAGACATGACTTAGCAACTAAACAACTATCTTTTAACGATGCAATAATTCTGAGATTGTTGTGTTTATCTCAGTGCTCACTTTTTCATTTCTGAAATTAATTCTTGTGATTTTATAGGAAAATATTTTGCATTTCTTGATGCATTCCTACTCTAAATTCTTATTTTACCATTTTTCTGAGACTATTAAACATAAGTTGTTCTACTTGTTGCATTTTCCCCCTATACTTGTGATTACCTTTTTTATTTATCAGTGTTTGATGTTTTGATTTTGTCATTATTTTGGTATTTGCCATTTTTTGAAGGCAGTGGGTAGGACATAGGACTTTCTATACCTTTGCATTTTAAATAAATCGTTTTCATTTTATGATAAATCTATCATTGTGTTTGATGAGCTTAGAGTTTGAAGATCTGACATCTATTATGTAAAATGTTCATATTGAAATGATTATCTTATTCATTTTAAAAATGCAATGTTTTGGTTTTTTTAAAAAATAATGTTAAAGGCATTCTTTCTCACCTCCTTAAGTTACTTTTCTTTTTCTTTTGCTACAATTTAAAATTCCTTTCTTGTTACTAGGATTAGATTAGAATTACAGTCATTATCTTTTACTTAGGAATCCTTGGGGAATTATGTGTTGAGTTTGGAGGGGCAGCTTTCCCAAATGTGCCTTCTGAGACTACTGGAATTCTGATTCTCTGGTCCATCTCTTAGAAGTTCTCAATCAAGAAATCCAGAAAATTGCTTTTTATTCACAAGTGTCCCATGTAAATAATCTTGCTGCTGCTGCTAAGTCGCTTCAGTCGCGTCCGACTCTGTGCGACCCCATAGACGACGGCAGCCCACCAGGCTCCCCCGTCCCTGGGATTCTCCAAGCAAGAACACTGGAGTGGGTTGCCATTTCCTTCTCCAATGCATAAAAGTGAAAAATGAAGTTGCTCAGTCGTGTCTGACTCTTAGCGACCCCATGGACTGCAGCCTACCAGGCTTCTCCATCTATGGGATTTTCCAGGCAAGAGTACTGGAGTGGGGTTCCATTGCCTTCTCCAGTAAATAATCTTACATCCTGGCAAATATAGGAAAGCAATATTGTTGGAATAGGGCAGAAATCTGAAGAACCTGAACACTCATTCTGTTGAAGCTGGGATACACTTTATTTGGCCAGAGTGAAGAGATTAAACTGAAACTTCATCTCAGGTAAAGTTCTGGGTCCTTGTTGAACAAACACTTAGACTTCTGCTGAATGCTATTTTAATCCCTAATGGGTGACGTTCACTGTGTTTTGTGGCACTTAAATTTCAAAATCATGTTTCTGGCACTTGACAGCGAAGGTCAGTGGTGCTAAACCACTCCCACCTGCTAAAATCAGTTATTATTTTAAGCAGGTTTAACTGAGGTGCACCATTTGGAAATAGTTTGCAAAAATGCCTGTTTTCTCAGGGGGGAAGTAACCAGTGTGCCTGAGGTTTCTGAGTGTTTCCAGGATTAAACTTGATCTCTCCGTCAATCAACTAGGAATCAAGAAGGTAGACTGTATAACAGTTCTACTAATCCGAACAATTTTTGAACCTTGTAGAATTTTGTTGCTATTTTGATATCACTGCAAACTAGTTCTAGGCTAGAATTTTACTGACTTGCTCTGTAATATTGTGTCATTCTTAGAGGCTGATTGCCTTGACTTGACAGGAAGCACAACCTAATAGCTAATTTCAGCTAAAGCTGAGAAAGATAGTGCTAGAAACAACTTAAGTCACTATAGTCAAATATGGTGGTAAAAAACTTGCTTTCCACAGTTTATTCTTATCAAGATGGGAGATAGACAAACGTTCAACAGTTTGAAGCTTTAATTTGTTTAGAGCAGGAATCAAAATTTAACTTCTGTGCAAGTTACTTATTTGCTAGTTTGTTTACATATTGTGTGGGGTTGCAAAGGAAAGGGAGGAGAGAATATTCAAATTCCCTGATATGCATGCTGGCAAAGGAAATATTGTGACTAAGTCATTTTGTATTTTGCACATGGATTTATTTAGCATTAGTCAATTAACTTTTGAATTCATAGCACATGAGTTACTATTTTAGTTGTTTAATATTTTCTGTATATTATAAACGCAAAAAAAGAAGTTACAGGGAAAATGGAAATGTTGATTTTAAGGAAAAAGAAGTTTAAATACTGCATATGTGCTTAGTTACTAAGTCATGTCTGACTCTTTGTGACCCCATGCACTGCAGCCTGCCAGTTCCTTTGTTCATGGCATTTCTCAGGCAAGAATACTGGAGTGGTTTGCCATTTCCTTCTCCAGGGTATCTTCCCAATCCAGGGGCTAAACCTGCACATCCTTTGTCTCTTGAACTGGCAGACAGGTATTTACCAATTGAGCCACCTGGGAAGCCCCCAAACTGTTGGATCAAAGGTTTTCCCTCTCCTCAATAGAATGATTTTATAATATCTGTTCGTGTAGTTCAGATTTGAAAACTGGAGAATGGCCTGTCAGGTAACCCTGGAACTCTGGTTCCGGCTTCAGAAACAAAGCTCCTTAGGTTGTGACTTTAAAGGACTTTGATGTGTTTGAAAAATTAATCTTAATAATTACATCATAATTCATGGACTATAATTACTATAGTTATAATAATAAAAACATTCACAGTTATAGTAATAAATTGAATAGCTAAGGAAAAATAGAAAAATACCAAGCTAAGTAACTTTGGATTTTATTGAAAAATCCTAAAAAATGATGCTGTGAAAGTGCTGCATTCAATATGCCAGCAAATTTAGAAAACTCAGCAGTGGCCACAGGACTGGAAAAAGTCAGTTTTTATTCCAATCCCAAAGAAAGGCAATGCCAAAGAATGTTTAAACTACTGCACAATTTCACTCATCTCACACGCTAGTAAAGTAATGCTCAAAATTCCCCAAGCCAGGCTTCAACAGTACGTGAACTGTGATCTTCCAGATGTTCAAGCTGAATTTAGAAAAGGCAGAGGAACCAGAGATCAATTTGCCAACTTTCGCTGGATCATCAAAAAAGCAAGAGAGTTCCAGAAAAACATCTACTTTTGCTTTATTGACTATGCCGAAGCCTTTGACTGTGTGGATAACAACAGACTATGGAAAATTCTGAAAGAGATGGGAATACCAGACCACCTGATCTGCCTCCTGAAAAATCTGTATGCAGGTCAGGAAGAAACAGAACTGTACATGGAACAATAGACTGGTTCCCAATCCAGAAAGGAGTATGTTGAGGCTGTACATTGTCACCCGCTTATTTAAATTATATGCAGAATACATCATTCAAAATGCTGGGCTGGATGAAGCACAAGCTGGAATCAAGATTGCTGGGAGAAATATCAATTACCTCAGACAGGTGGATGACACCACCCTTATGGCAGAAAGTGAAGAAGAACTAAAGAGCCTCTTGATGAAAGTGAAAGAGGAGAGTGAAAAAGTTGGCTTAAAATTCAACATTCAGAAAACTAAGATCATGACATCTGGTCCCATCACTTCATGGCAAATAGATGGGGAAACAGTGGAAACAGAGGCAGACTTTATTCTGGGGGGCTCCAAAATCACTGCAGATGGTGACTACAGTTATGATATTAAAATATTCTTGCTCCTTGCAAGAAAAGCTATGACCAACCTAGACAGCTATTAAAAAGCAGAGACATTACTCGCCAACAAAGGTCTGTCTAATCAAAGCTATGGTTTCTCCAGTAGTCTTGTACAGATGTGAGAGTTGGACTATAAAGAAAGCTGAGCACCTAAGAATTAATGCTTTTGAACTGTGGTTTTGGAGAAGACTCTTGAGAGTCCCTTGGACTGCAAAGAGATACAACCTGTCCATTCTAAAGGAAATCTGTCATGAATATTCATTGGAAGGACTGATGCTGAAGCTGAAGCTCCAGTACTTTGACCACGTGATGCCAGGAACTGACTCACTAGAAAAGACCTTAATGCTGGGAAAGATTGAAAGCAGGAGAAGGGGATGACAGAGGATAAGATGGTTGGATGGTATCACCGACTCTATGGACATGAGTTTGAGTAAGCTCTGGGAGTTGGTGATGGATAGGGAAGCCTGGCATGGTGCAGTCCATGGGGTCACAAAGAGTCGGACACGACTGAGCAACTGAACTGAACTGAGGTAACTTTGGGTCTCAGGCTGGTATATTCCTTACAGTGTATTTCCTATGCTTATTTCTATTAGGATTCTTTTCTTGCAAATATCAGAAGAGCCATTACTACCTGACATTGATTTGGTGCCCCATATTCTTGCCTAAGGAAAAACAGAACAGAATGAGGAATGAGTAGAATAAGGCTTGACTCAGGTCTCACATAGCATGACTAGGACCCAGTCTTTAGTCCACTGTCTTCTACTTGCCCAGAAATGCAAACGTCCTTCCACAGGCCCCTCCCTGGATAAGGATGTGGGCATGAACTAACATGACTGCTGAGTTAAAAGACCTTTCCCCCTTTAGGATGATTTTATAGTGCTAAAACATTTATATTGAGTATAACTTAGAAAAGGCTCTTTTTTATGTTGGAGGGAGAAATGGATATACATCTGCTCTCTGAACAAGAAGTATCTTCTCTCACTTGTAACTTTGTTACAGGTGATAATGCCCAATGAGACCCCTAGCCACAATTGTTGGAGTAAATTGATTTTCAAATTTCAGTTGTCACAACAGGATATTCATTTGCAGGAGGATTCTATTACTTAGGGTGCGCTTACTCCCCACCTTTTTCTTTGAGGAATAATCATAGTAAACGGATAATGACAATGACAAAAGATGTTAACCACCATCATTTCTGTGGTTTTAAATAGTGTTTCTCAAGCTGTAAAGGTAAGAGAGTGCTGAACCTCTAAATATGAGGGCTCAGGAACTCTGTGTTAGATCTTACGTGGGTTAGTTTCTTGAAGCACAAGTGGGACAGATTAAACCACCTAGCCAGGGCTGTGCTGGAGATTGAAATACACTGACATAGTGAAGATGCAAACGTTATTTGCATTGTTCAAATGCCATAAAAACTTAAGAAATCATTTTGAATGACCAAAAGCACATCTACTTACTAATCTTAAGTATAAAACCTTTTTTCCCCCCCAAACATAAAAGGTAGCCATTTTTTAATATGAAGTATTTTGGTCTATAACTTGCACAGAATTTCATTAAAATTCATTACAAATCACAAAATGTAATTCTTCTGAGAAACAAGCTACTGCTTATTTTTCTGGATTAATGGTCAAGATTTCAATTTTAATAAGTTTTTGTTGCTTTTTTGGAGTACAGCACGATCTGGGGTTGTGGGGAAAATGCCAGGCCAGATGTAATAAGCTAGAGCTACTTGTAAGATGTAGGGTTGTATGACACATCTTTGGAATTCATTGTCCTCATTTGTAAAGTGGAAGGGTAATACCATAGGGTCATATATCTTTTTTTAAAATTTAATTTATTTTAATTGGAGGCTAATTACTTTACAATATTGTATTGGTTTTGCCATACATCAACATGAATCCACCATGAGTGTACACGTGTTCCCAATCCTGAACCCCCCACCCCTCTCCCTCACCGTACCATCCCTCTGGGTCATCCCAGTGCACCAGCCCCAAGCATCCTGTATCCTGCATCGAACCTGGACTGGCAATTCGTTTCTTATATGATATTATACATGTTTCAATGCCATTCTCCCAAATCATCCCACCCTCTCCCTCTCCCACAGAGTCCAAAAGACTGTTCTATACATCTGTGTCTCTTTTGCTGTCTCGCATACAGGGTTATTGTTACCATCTTTCTAAATTCCATATATATGTGTTAGGATACTGTATTGGTGTTTTTCTTTCTGGCTTTCTTCACTCTGTATAGTAGGCTCCAGTTTCATCCACCTCATTAGAACTGATTCAAATGTATTCTTTTTAATGGCTGAGTGATACTCCATTGTGTATATGTACCACAGCTTTCTTATCCATTCATCTGCTGATGGACATCTAGGTTGCTTCCATGTCCTGGCTATTATAAACAGTGCTGTGATGAACATTGGGGTACATGTGTCTCCTTCAATTCTGGTTTCCTCGGTGTGTATGCCTAGCAGTGGAATTGCTGGATCATAAGGCAGTTCTATTTCCAGTTTTTTAAGGAATCTCCACACTGTTCTCCATAGTGGCTGTACTAGTTTGCACTCCCACCAACAGTGTAAGAGGGTTCCCTTTTCTCCACACCCTTCCAGCATTTATTGCTTGTAGACTTTTGGATCACACCCATTCTGACTGGCGTGAAATGGTACCTCATAGTGGTTTTGATTTGCATTTCTCTGATAATGAGTGATGTTGAGCATCTTTTCATGTGTTTGTTAGCCATCTGTATGTCTTCTCTGGAGAAACGTCTATATCATTTTCTCTTTTAGGTTCTATTATTCTATAGACAATCCCATGCTTACAATGGTTCTACCTAACAGTTTTTTTTTTTTTTTTTTAATTTTACTATGGTACAAAAGCAATAGGCATTTAGTAGAAACCAAACTGAAATTTGACCTTTCCCCAGGCTAGCAATATAATATGTTATATTTGAACTGGTACCACCAGATGATTCTTCCAAAATAAAATATAAATATTAAACTTATAAC
>NW_011494796.1:7331637-7353554 GCF_000754665.1 Bison bison bison | reverse complement strand
TAACACTGTCTTAGTCAGTTCAGGCTGCTGTTAACAAAATTACCATAGACTGGATTACTTGTAAACAACAGAAATTTATTTCTCACATTTTGATGGGTGAGAAGTCCAAAATCAAGGTACCAGCAAATTCAGTGCTTTGTGAGGGTCCACTCTGATTCATAGATGGCTGTGTCCTCACATGGAGAAATAGAGGAGAGAGTTCTCTGGGGGTCTTTTTCATAAGGGCACTAATTCCATTCATGAGGTCTCTACTCTCATGACCTAATCATCTTTCAAAGGCCTCCATCCCCTAATACCAACATATGGAGATTAGGTCTCAAAATTAATTTGGGGCAGGGGGACATAAACATTCAATCTACAGCAAATACTAAATCAAGTTTGAGAAAGAAACACAAAAAGTACCTACAATTTACCAAATAGTAGAAAAATTTGTTTTTCTTTTATATATTCTTAGTTTTTTAATATACTTATAAATTTATATAATTATGTTGACTATACCATATTTTGTTTTTTTAAAAAATTTGTCACATTGTAAACGTTTACTATGTTAATGATTATTATATTTTTCCAGTTTCATTAAGAAATAATTGACCTACACCCTTAACTGTATAAGATTTACAGCATAATGATTTGATTTAAATATATTGTGAAGTGATTACCACAATAGGTTTAGTTTAACATCCACTATTTCATGCATATACAAAAAAACCTTATCCTTGTGATGAGGACTCTTAGGATCTACTGTTTTAACAAGTTCCATGTATGCATATAGCAGTGTTAACTATGGTCATCAAGTATGTTACTTTCCTAATCCTTATTTGTCTTATGAATGGAAGTTTGTGCTTTTTGAGTACCTTCACTTGACTCCCCTCCCCCGACTCCCTGCCTCTAGTATCCATAAACCTGATCTCTTTTTCTATAAGTTTGGTGGTTCTATTTGGTTTTTATTTTTGGAGATTCCACATATAAATCAGATAATACAATATTTGTCTTTCTCTGGTGGACTTATTTCATTTAACATAATACCTTCAAGGTCCACCCACGTTGTTGCAAATTGTGGGATTTCCTCATTTTTTGGCTGGATTTTATACACACACACATACACACACACACACACACTTCTATATCTCACAACTTCTTTATCCATTCATCCGCTGATGGACAATATGGATGTAATTATTATTTTTAAAAGGTATAAATAAGTTCATTAAGCAATTTGTGGAGCCATTCAGTTCATTTATTATTGGACATTTAAAAACAAGTTAGCCTCAATATAAAATGCACTGAAACTTTAATTGTAAGATTATTTTTAAAGTTTAATATGTAATCAATCGCTCTGTGAATTATTTTGATCTATATTTACCTAAATTGTTTTCATAAAAGTATAAATGAGTAACAAAAATCCCTTTAAAGCCCATCACAGTGTTTTCTATTTTAAACATTTGATTTATGAACGATTTTTAAAGTCCATAGGTTTAACATAACATTTTTAAAATTCAGGATAATAGTTTCCAACCACTGACAGAATGTGGTTCTTTGATCTGTAACTGCATACATTTGGGTTTAGTGGTGGGGTAGGTGGTAGTGATTTAGCTGCTAAGATGTGCCTGACTCTTGCAACCCCATGGACTGTAGACCACCAGGCTCCTCTGTCCATGGGATTTCCCAGGCAATGTTACTGGAGTGAGTTGTCATTTCTTTCTCCAGGGGATCTTCCCGACCCAGGTGTCGAACCCAGGTCTCCTGCATTGCAGGTGGTTTCTTTACCAACTAAGCCACCTGGGTTAATAAAAGAAGCCAATGACTTGCAAAATGCTAAACACTAAAAAAATTACTATTATATTTTATCAAACTGAATTTAGAGATGCATTATATATATTATATAATATGTAATCATAATAAAATATAATGTTTAATATAACAATGTTATATGGTAATATATACTAACAACAGTATTATATAATGTATTGCATATTATAATTTAATATATATTTACATAATATGCATATAATATGAATGTACATATACTAATGCTTTTCTTCATCGGTTCTAGATTTAAATTCCTAGTTATGAAAATTTTCCCATCTTATAAGTTATGAAGTAATTCAACCATGTAATCCTCAAGTACATTATTCATGTAGAATTTATCCTGTCATAAGTTCTGACAAATAGATCTAATCCTAGAGGTTTGCCAGACATTCCATGACATCATTAAAAAAAAACCTTTTTCTACTTAATTTTGGTGTCACATTTTATTGTGCAATAAATTTCCATATACAATTAGCTCTCCATTGTCTATTCTCTTACTTCGATTGCCTGTCAGTATAGCAATTCTATACTACTATGGTACAAAATGTGTATAATACGCTTTAATGCCTGGGAAGTCATCCTACTTTTTTTTTTTTTTTTTCAGCTCTTCTTTAAATAAAATTTACAACAAATCCAGCACTACAAAATATATGATGTTTTTAATTGAAATAGTATTAAATTTCTAATTCAAGTTATGAGGAGCTGACATCTTTATGAATATCTTATCTGGACACAAAGCTTCAGTTAAGCAAACTGAATAAGCTCTAGAGGTCTGCTGTGCAACATCATACCTATAGGCAACAGTAATGTACACATAAAATTGTTAAGAGGGGACATCTCATAGTTAACTGTTCTTGCTAAATAAATAAGTGTAAATAGCTATATTATATTATATTACATATTTATATGTTTAAAGAATTTTTGAAACATTTCTTAGATTCTAAAACAGAAATGCTTTAAATGTAAGTATCAAACTGGAAACCTTTCTAGTGGATAATCACTTTGTTTATGGTGGTCTAAAACTATAAATGCCTTTACAATGCCACAAGATTATTTTCGTCATCCTCGTTCACAACAAACTGGCAACATCACCTTCCATTTCAGATTGTGAATGTAGTATCTCAAAGTTTTGTTTCTTTTGGGAATTTGTGGGCCTTCTAGCATTATTGGAACATAATTTAATAAACCTACTACATGTAATAACTTTAGGTATCTAATGACTTTGCTAATTATTTATTTGCTGAACAACCTAAAATGTCTCTCTTGTGTAGCTAATTTTAAGGCTGTAAATCAATCAACTAATATAAGAAAACTTACTTTAAAAACTTGATTTACCTGAGGTGGGTGGGGAAAGCATCTTAAAAATAGGCTATCTAATAAGTTGTAAGGTAAAATTTCATTAGTTTATAATCTAGTGTCATTCATTATCTTTTTTTTAACAATAACAGATTGGTTGGAAAATCATAGATCTTCATTTATAAGACAGAGGGATATAACAATATTATATGAAATAGCATGATTTATTGAACTTGGGAATTTCAGTAAGAGGCTGAATTGCTTTCAAATCCAGTAAAAACTGTCTCTTTGATTATCACATTTGATCTAGTGGGAACTGTCACTGTTCCCTGCCAAGAAAATATGTAATATGACTTCTGCAAAACCTCTGTGGCTTCCGGTCCATCACTGACCTTTCTGAATCATTTATTCCCACTCTTTCCTTGAAAGTGTGTGTGAACCAGGATGCTTCACAGTGTTTCCTGACTGGCTGCCTTGTGGAGCAAAATAAAGGAAGACTTAAACTTCACAATTGCCAATAATGAGCAATCATTACTCAAATTACTCCAAGCACTGATTAGGTTTAAAGTAATGAAGAAAGCACCATAATCAATCATCATCAACCCAAAGGAAGTCAGTCTGCATGGAGAGACCCCAGGAATTAGCACAGGGCTCCACCTACAGGGTTCTGGGGTGGAAGAACGGCAGGCCAGCTTCAGGCCACAGGGACCCTGTTCTGTGTGCTGCTTCCCCATGCTGGCCACCCGCACTGGCCTCTCCAGAATTCTGAAAGGAGGACATCTAAATTCAAAGGCTCTTTCCAAAACAAACAAGCAGTCTTGATTGAATCACAGTGTCATATGGCATCATTAAAAAATAATAATAATAAATAGAAGTATTAAGGCAATCGTACTACACATAGTAAAGATTAGGTAATAGATAGATTGACATACAGGTAAATAATTAAATCTCCAACTACGCTATATGGAGACCAACCACCTTGGTTTATTAGAATTGATGGGTTCCTGGTATACGAAATTCTCAGTTTTAGAAACAGCATAGTCCTGGCAAACTGAGTTGAACTGGTCACCTTTCTGTGTTATCACCTTTCCAGGGAAGTGATATTTTAAAATTCAGTTTATATTAATTATGGAGAGGGCTTGGAAGACCATCAGTAGCAAATTCTTTTGCCTACTTTTTACTATAAAAAACAGAGAACAACTTTTTTTTGTGACCATAACATCCTCTTGGTAGGGACTTGTGCAACATTTGGTCTCTACCATTTGATCAGGAAAACCAGAGAGAAGGAAATTCATCCCTTGCCATGTGCATTGTTTTGTACAGTTGCCAGTTTATTGAGATTCTGCATATCTGAGAAACAATTTTAATGGCAACATTAAGTATAAGCATGAGTCAGTTTTAGAGACCCTCAAAAGGTCACACAATAAGGAAATTAAAGTTACCAAACACACTTAAAAATTTGTGATCACAGATGGATACACATATTTACTGCTGAAGGAACCGTATAACAAATAGGCACTTATTGGTAGTCCATTTGTAAGACAACAGGTTGTGTTCTGTCCCATATTTTACTAGCCAGATATTATCCAGAAGAGAAATCAGCTGATTATCTAATTTAAATACACATGTGAGTGTGTGTTTGGCTATGGTCTGATCTATATAGTTTGTTGTTCAGTCAGCGAGTCGTGTCCAACTCTTAGGGACCCTATGGACTGCAGCACACCAGGCTTCACTGTCCTTCACCACCTCCCAGAGTTACGCAGTACGTAATGCAAATAAGATATAAATAGGTTCAGTCTTCTATCTTTTTTCCATCTTGAATTGGTTAGAGAAGCAATAGAAAAGCAGAAGATTTCAAAAAGATGAATTATGTTTTAAAATATCCTTGAAAATATTTACAAAATTTCATGCTAATGGTGCCCATAATTAAACTCCAATGTCATGAACTGCTTCACAGAGCTAGGTTCTCAAGATCATGACAAACTATTTTTTTTTAATATGAAAATTTCTACATTATCCTTGTTTAAAATGTATGTGAACTGTCCATTGTTGACAAAAATAAATTATTTCCATGGAAACCCAGGGACAGAACCAAATAGAAGTCATCTCAACATAAAGGGGACTGCAGTGGAAGTTTCTTGTCAATGTTTTGGTCAAGATACTGCATTGTAAACATTTTAAAACTAAATCATCCCAACTGTGATTGAGAGTTATCAGGGTATTAGAAAAAAAATTGTTAAAGGAGAGGTAAAAATTATCTTTTGGCAAAATGAGAAATAATAATAAAGGAAAAGAAAATGTCATTTACACAGGGTTGGCATATAAGGATCAGAAACTGATTTGAGTCCTTAACAGTAAGTTAAAAATAAAAATTAGAATAACCCTTTGTCGTAATGTCAAACTCCAGTGAGGAGTCTAAGCTGAAAGTGGTTACAAAGACATAGATTTAATTTCTATATAAAACAATCAGCAATAATATTATGTCAACAATTTTTCTGTTATTTGCTTTGGTGGTTTCAGAATAATCTTGAATTTCAGAATATTACATTATTTGGTAGATCTATTCTTGTTTATTTTCTCTCTATTGAATGAAGTATACCTTCTCTTGACTGGAAAATAGCAAGATTATGGATTTGAATTCCAGTTACATAAATGTCTATAACCACAATATTTATAGTAGCTATTTACACATTTTCTTTCTAAGATATAAACTAAATTATCTTTCAAGTTCAGGCACTTAATAAAGCCAAATTTTAAGGGAATTTATTAATATGTATTAATCAGTCTGTACCGAGGCTGCCCAAAAGACAGCACAGGTCAGGAAAAGAACGATCTCATGAACTGACTGAAAGTGAAAGTCAATCAGTCATGTCTGACTCTTTGCCATCCCTTGGACTGTAGCCCGCCAGGCTCCGCTGTCCATGGAATTCTCCAGGCCAGAATACTAGAGTGGGTAGCCATTTCCTTCTCCAGGGGATCTTCCCAACCCAAGGATCAAATCCAGGTCTCCCACATTGCAGGTGGATTCTTTACCATCTGAGCCTCTTTGCTTATTGGTTTATTGTTTAACTGCATCCAAATCTTTAAACAACTAGGAAAGCAGGATAATGAGAAAAGATGATATGTAAGTGAAAGTACAATTGGCTGCTTAGTCCAAAGGTCTGTATCATTTCCAAGTCCACTATGAGCTCTTATTAGTAACTTCAAAGCTATAGGCCTATATAACTCCAAGATATTTTTAAGGAAATAGACAATCATCCACATCCCTAATTCTGTGCTGCCACCTCACAAACTATAACTGTGAAATCCTTGTGGTGGTGTGCTTATGATGTATTCTGTCTCCATCTTGTATAAACTTCATGTGAGACCAGAAATTTGAGGAAGCTGCCCCTGTTTCTTACCTTAGCCAAAAATGTAGTCTTTAGCCCATTGTTCATTCCACTCTCACACATGCTTCTGTCTCTGTAAGCTCTGGTCCTTTCTAGAAAAATTATTATCAGAGTAAAGGAACTTCTTCATCTACCTTCTCATTGCCAATGAACGATGCCTCATTAGACAAATCACTTGGAACGCTGATGAGGTTTTCTCGAACACAAAAGCCAGGCCTATCGATCATCATCCCACCTGTGGCTCTTCAGTGAACAGGCAAAGGTTAGCCCAGTTCTTGGGGCCTCCATCGTGTCAGCAAAAATTAGTAAGAAGGTGGCTGAGTTGTCAATAGAGCACAGAGACAATTAGTTAATGATTAGGGAGTCAGCAGTTGGGGAATTGATGGCAAAATGAGCCATCTTGGTTACATTTGCATACATTTAGAAAATCTATAGTGCAATAAAAAGTATAACACCACAGAGAGAAAAATGATGTGCTTTGAAACCAAATTAAACAAGAGAACTTAATTGTGAGCAGAAATTTGCACAGCTTGGTAGAAGGTCATGGCTATGTCAGAATGATGCAGTAACACTGATCAAACAGATTGTTAACCTTAACTGTGCTATTTCTCAGGCTTTTACATAAGCCATTCCTTCTGGATTTGTACTGATTGATTGATTCAACATATATTTATTGACCATCTATATGGGCTAGATGGTTTATGTTTTAGGAATCAATGCAAGTATGGTCAAATGATATCTCGGTATGGGCCTTTAGAAAGATGAAATTTTGGTAGGAAAGTCAAATTTTTAACATTTATTTTATTGATGTACAGTTGATTAACTATGTTGCATTAATTTCTGCTATATAGCAGAGTGATTCAGGTATATATATATATATATATATACACACATTCTTTTTCATATTATTTTCCATTACAGTTTATCAAAGGATATTGAATATACTTCTCTGAGAGGCTGGGGTTAGCAGATGCAAATGAGCAGATGTACTGTGCTGTGCTTAGTCTTTCAGTTGCATCTGACTCTTTGTGACCCCATGGACTGTAGCCCACCTTGTCCATGGGGATTCTCCAGGCAAGAATACTGAAGTGGGTTGCCATATCCTTCTCCAGGGAATCTTCCCAATCCAGACCTCGTGCATTGCAGGTGGATTCTTTAACCTCTGAGCCATCAGAGAAGCCCAAACTAGTACATATAGGATGGATAAACAACACGTTCTACTCTATAACATAGGGAAGTCAGATTTTAAAAAGAAAGAATAATTAAACCACTTAGAATTGTTAAGTATGTTGATAATATCCTAAGTATATTTGGGGACAGCTGACAGGAAGAGGATATCTTCCTGTCAGATATCTAGGAATGAAGATTAATAATCAAAATTTAAAGTCTAGACTTTAATACATTTTTCTCCTTAGAAGGTGGAAATTCTTGGGTGTCCCTCCACAGGTCACATGGCATTTCTAACAGAGGAGCAACTAGAGCGGGATTGATGGGACCTTTACTGTTGGAAGTGTCAGAAGTCAGGAAGTTAGCTTGGATTTATCTTGCATTATTTAAAATTCTGCTGTGGCTTTAGCCTAAGGGTGTATCTACAGTCGCTTAAAATGATGGGGGTGTCTGAGGTCATTTTTATTACAGTTTGCAAATCACTTGAACTTGCTGTTGTCATTTAAATAGTAGCTGTGGGAAATCCTGCAAATTCAAAGTAACACTGCACAGGAGACAGACAGGTTTTCAAACGCTAGAAGGATTGCGCCAAGCAGAGATGCCACAGGACTCCGTGTCACCTTGGACAAAAGTCTTCTATCCTACCTCAAACAGTGGGTAAATTGTTGGGAAATTCAAATCATAAAGTCACAAAGAATCCTAGAGCTAGAAAGAGCTGTCTTGAAATAATCTACTCTTTCGTCATTTCACAGGGAAGTCTCCAAGGCCAAGTTCTTTGGAGAAAGATCCAGCCTAGAACCCACTCCTGCTAATCCAAGCCTGTTAAAGCTGAAGCCAAAGAGTCAAATGCCAGGTACTGTAACGACAAAGAAGATGAAATTTCCAAGTTTTCAGCCAAATGCAAACCTTTTACATTCATACTCTTAAGTATGTATAATTTCATTTCAAAACAGCATTATTTCTCTAACTTACATACCTAAACCCCTGAATAAAATATATTCCTGCCAAATTTATTTTTACTTCCTTCAAGCCCACTTACGTACAGTTAAATCAGTTATCCAGAAATTCTCTTCCTATGAAAGCAGAAAAATGATTTAGTTGGTGGTTTTCATCTGTTAATTAGATTCTTAGTGCAAAGACATATCTTGCTTTTTCTTTTTCATTTGGAGGAAATGTGTGAAAAGGTGATGTTTGTTTATTAAAATCTCAACTCATTCTTCTAAAAATAAAGCTTTTATTATTATTATAAAGTTGATATCTCTAGATATGAATTTATAATGATATCTCTTCATTATTTTCTAAGTTTCTCAGCAGATAGGGCCAATGTAGACACAAATAAAGTCATCAACTCCTTGGATTATTAATAAAGGGCATAATTTCAATTGAATTTACTCTTTAAAATGCCAAATCAATGGATTCATTCAATCTTCCACTCCATATACAACATTGCATGAAGGAATACTTTGGTTTTATAGAAATAAACTGTACTTCTTGAAATAAATATTTATTATAGTTCCATAGTTGAAATGTTTGACTCCATTCAGGTGGTGAATGTGAAATGAGGGAGAGAAATATATGAGAGTAGAAATTTCCATCATATCTGTTCTCTATTTTTTATAAAATTAAAAAAATATATATATATTAAAAATTCTATTTCTAGTTGAATATATGACCAATAGAGAGAAGCTATACTTCCCAAGTTAGATAGACAGATAGGTAGATAAATAGATAGATAGGTATAGATGGATTAAAAATATTGATATGGATTGGATATGGATATATAGATATAGATACATTTTTATAATGATTTGGTTCATATAATTGTGGAATCAAGACTGAAGATCTACATCTTAGGAATCAGTAAACTAAAATGGACAGGAATGGGCATATATCTACTACTGTGGGCAAGAATGCCTTAGAAGAAATGGAATAGCCCTCATTGTCAACAAGAGTCTGCAATGCAGTACTTGGGTGCAATCTCAAAAATGAAAGAATGATCTGGGTTTTTTTCCAAGGCAAATAATTCAACATCACAGGTAATCTAAGTCTATGCCCCAATCACTAATTCCGAAGAAGCTAAAGCTGACCTGTTCCATGAAGACTTAAAGACCTTCTAGTACTAACACACAAAAAAGACATCCTTTTTATCATAGGTGATTGGAATGCAAAACTAGAAAGTCAAGAGATACCTGGAGTAATAGGCAAGTTTGCCGTCAAGTACAGAATGAAGCAGGGCAAAGGCTAACAGTTTTGTTAAGAGAACACACTGGACATAGAAAACATTCTTTTCCAACAGCACAAGAAATGCTGTACACATGAACATCACCACTGGTCAATACCAGACTCAGATTGATTGTATTCTTTGCAGTCAAAGATGGAGAATCTCTATGAGTCAGCAAAAACAAGACCTGACGATGACTGTGACTCAGATAATGAGTTTTTTATTGCAAAACTCAGTCTTATTTGAAGAAAGCAGGGAAAACCACTAGACCATTCAGGTATAACCTAAATCAAATCCCTTATGATTTATACAGTGGAGGTGACGAGTAGGTTCGAGGGAATAGATCTGGTAGATAGAGTGCCTAAAGAACTATGGAGGGAAGTTTGTAATGCTGTGCAGGAGGCAGTGATCAAAACTGTGCTAAAGAAAAAGAAATGCAAGAAGGCAAAGTGGTTGCCTGAGGAGGCTTTATCAATAGCTGAGAAAAAGAGAACCAAAAGGCAAAGGAGAAAGGGAAAGATAGACCCAACTGAATGCAAAGTTCCAGAGAAGAGCAAGGAGAGATCAGAAGGCCTTCTGAAGTGATTAATGCAAAGAAATAGAGGAAAACAATAGAATGGGAAAGAGTAGAGATCTCTTCAAGAAAATTGAAATATCAAAGGAATATTCATGCAAAGAGGGTGCAATAAAGGACAGAAATGTTAAGGACCTATCAGAAACAGAAGATATTAAAAACAGGTGGCAAGAATACACAGAAGAGCTACACAAAAATGGTTTTAATGACTCAGATAACCATGATGGTGTAGTGAAGTTAAATGGAGCCTAGGAATCATCACTACAAATAGCAAAGGTGATGGAATTCCAGTTGAGCTATTTCAAATCCTAAATGATGATGCTGTGAAAGTGCTGCACTCAATATGCCAGCACATTTGGAAAACTCAGCAGTGGCCACAGGACACAAAAATGTCAGTTTTCATTCCAATCCCAAAGAAAGGCAACGCCAAAAAATGTTCAAATTACCAACCTGAGTTTAGAAAAGACAGAGGAACCAAAATCAAATTGCCATAATTCATTGAATCATAGGGAAAGCAAGGGAATTCCAGAAAAACATCTACTTCTGCTTCATCAACTACACTGAAGCCTTTCACTGTGTAGTTCACAACAAACTGTGGAAAATTCTTTAAGATAAGGGAATACCAGACCACCTTACCCATCTCCTGAGAAACCTGAATGTAGTCAAGAAGCAACAGTTAGAACTGAACATGGAACAATGGACTGATTAAAAATTGTGAAAGGAGTATGACAAGGCTGTATATTGTCACCCTGCTTATTTAACTTCTATGCAGAGTACATCATACAAAATGCCAAGCTGGATGAAGCTCAAGCTTAAATGCTGAGAGAAATATCAACAACCTCAGATATGTGGTTGATATCACACTAACGGCAGAAAGTGAAGAGGGACTAAAAAGCCTCTTGATGAGGGTGAAAGAGGAGAATGAAAAAGCTGGCTTAAAATTAAACATTAAAAAAAACTAAGATTATGGCATCTGGTTCCATCACTTACTAGCAAATAGAAGGGGAAAAAGTGGAAACAGTGACAGATTTTATTTTCTTGGGCTCCAAAATCACTGTGGATGGTGGCTGCAGTCATGAAATTAAAAGACACTTGCCACTTGGAAGAAAAGCTATGACAAACCTAGACAGTGTATTAAAAAGCAGAGATATCACTTTGCCAACAAATATCCATATAGTCAAAGCTACGGTTTTTCCAGTAGTCATGTATGGATATAAGAGTTGGAACATAAATAAGGCTGAGTACCAAAGAATAGAGGCTTTTGATTTGTGGTGCTGGAGAAGACTCCTGAGAGTCCCTTGGACTCCAAGGAAATCAGACCAGTCTATCCTAAACGAAATCAACTCAATGTCTACTGGAAGGACTGATGTTGAAGCTGAAACTCCAATCCTTTGGCCATCTAATGTGAACAGCCAACTCATTAGAAAAGACCCTGATGCTGGGAAAGACTGAAGGCAGGAGGAGAAGGGGACGACAGAGGATGAGATGATTGGATGGCATCACCGACTCGATGGACATGAGTTTGAGTAAGCTCCAGGAGTTGTTGATGGACAGGGAAGCCTGGCGTGCTGCAGTCCATGGGGTCACAAAGAGTCAGATAAGACTGAGTGAATGAACTGAACTGAAGATCTGTAATGTTTCATACCAGACTTCGTTGTCATCAAAAACTTGAAATAAAAGTGAAGACTGTTAATATCACATATATTTATCCCTTGAGGGCTTTCCTGGTGGCTCAAACAGTAAAAAAATCTGCCTGCAATTCAGGAAGCCTGGGTTCAATACCTGGGTCAGAAAGATCCCCTGCAGAACGGAAAGGCTACCCACTCCAGTATTCTTGCCTGGGAAATCCATAGACAGAGAAGCCTCATGGGCTACAGTCCATGGGGTCACAAAGAGTCAGACACAACTCAGCGACTAACACCTATTGAGGGGAATTTCTTAAGTCAAAATATTACACTCCAGTCAAAATGTATATAACATTTACTTATAAAGAACTAAAGAACTATAAAAACTAAAGTGTGTCAAGAAGTGGATGAGTCTTTTACTTCGATATCTTTTGAAGAATAAGTCTTGAGTGAAATTTAACTGTTTTTTTTTCCCCTCTTCTGTGAGAACTACACACATAATTTTGTTGTTTAATCACCACATGAAAGTAACTGATTTGAACTTGTTCAAAATAATTCCCACCTTAATAGCTTAGAAAAGTTCCTTATTCTCCTTATGGTTTAGGAATATTTTCAAATATTTTATAATGTGGGGATTTGTCAAGTTTATTTCAGGTTTATTTTCATTCTCTGAGCCTTAAAAGGCTTCCCATTCCAAGGGTTTTAGCTAAATTGTCCAGCACTATTAACATACTATAGAGGCTTTAACTTCATTGGGTTACAAGAGAACACCATGAATCCCAAAGTGAGCCTTTAGAAGAGATATAGAGAGATATAGAAGATACAGGTTATCTTCTGACCCACTTGCCTTTCCATTGATGTTCAGATATTTGACTTTCTGTGCCTACTGCTTTGACCCACAAGCATCCAATTATTTTCAATTTAGATATACTTGTCAGCACCTTCGCTTTTCAACCCTGAGCATGGGTTTCCCAAGTTTCAAAAGGAAATTGATGTTGAAAAGAATAAGGGGAGGCTTGCAGATGTCTGACTCCTTTTCTTCTTCCTCCACAAATTAAAGTAGCTGAAATTCTGACCAGGCAGGTTGATCTAACTAGAAAGAAAGTTCGCCATGAAAGCATCCCAAAGGTGCAATCAGTTCATGGAGAATGACACAGGCAGTGATGTCATCCTCAGCTCCTTCTTCCTGATATCCCACACCTAGTGATGATAAATTCAATTGGCTTCATCTCAGAAACATAGTTCCAATTTCCTTTTTACTCAATGTCATTAAATTTGTCCAGAAATTTCAAATGTATATTTACTTAGTTTGTTGATTGTTCCAGTCAGTTTGGTGCTCAGAGAATTCATTTCTGTTTGGCTTGACCGGACAAGGCAGTCATATTTGACCACCCAATGTATGTTTATTGTTTAGCTGAATGAGTTGCTCTGTTTGACTCTGCAGAGACTGGTATATGGAAAGCGTGATCACACTTGAGCCTATTTAAGGAATAGTTCACATTTTATCGAAACCTATATTTTAATGGTCCAATTAGCAAAAATCATAATATTTTCACATGAGTAGATGACATACCATGGTGCAGCATCTTATGAGTCTTCCCCAAGGAGTATCGGAAAGTTCAAGTATGCTTAAGGGAGAGATTTAGGATTGTGTTACCATCTCAAAAATGCTCTTTGATTTAACACTGGCAGTTCAAGTGTGATTATAAATTATAGAGTAAATCATGATGGGCGAGGGGAATAAATATTATACCTGAGGATTAGCAAGACAGTCTCTAGACCCTGGAGAGCTTTAAATCAGCTAGTCTTGCTTACTTTCTGTTCCCCATAGTATATTGGCCAAAACATCAGATATTGAAGGAACACTTCTATTATTTGATGGTACTCTTTGCATTACTATGTAGGAAAATTATCTGTTGTAGTTATATAAATGATAAAAATTACTTCCTATCACTCTTTCTACTAAAAATTACTTCCATTTTGGTAAGTTCAAAATACTTGTAATTATTTAAGATAAATTAATTTTCCAAAACTTGGAAGGGTTAAGAGATGCAAAATAATATTTTCCAGTCATTAACATTGGAAGAATATTCTGTGCAAAAGAAAAAAACCGTAGTTTCATTCAGAAAACAGAGGATTAACAAGCACTTACTGTTACTCTTGGGGCAAGTTAGGAACTCTAGAGTAACTACAATTATACTGGGCTTGGTGGGTTTACTCCCATGTAGATGAACCCATGCAAAATCACAAATACTTCTCTAAAAATCATAAGACCATCGGGCAAAGACAGGGGAAGAAAGCTGAATAACAGGCCTAGAATAAACCATCAATTTATTTGTCTGTTTAGTTAATGTTTAATTTTTATTATATCTTTTCCTTTTCCCCAGCTTTACTGAGATAAAATTGACATATAACATTGTGTAAATATAAGGTATACAATATGTATATATGATATTGTGAAATGATTACCACCATAGCATTAGCTAACACTTCTGTTATATAATTACCACTTCTTTTTTGTGGTAAAAACATTGAAGATCTACTTTCACTGCAACTTTCATGTATACAATACAACACTGTGCTCTATCTTAGATCCCCAGAATTTATTCATCTTAAGCTGGAGTGTGTACCCTTTGACCAGTATATTTCCACCTTCTCTAACTACTAATCCCTAGAAACCACCATTCTACATTCTAAGAGTTCAGCTTTTTTAGAATGCACATATGTGATATCATACAGTATTTGTCTTATGTCTGACTTATTTCACTTAGCAAAATCCCTTCAAGGTTTATCCATGTTGTTGCAAATGTCAGAATTTCTTTTCTTTTTTTTCTCTCATGACTGAATAATATTCCTCTGTGTGTGTGAGTGACAGCTTCTTTATCCATCCATCTGTTCATGGAGACTTGGGTTGTTTCCACATCTGGGTGTGTAAGTGATGCTGAAATGGACATGTGAATGCATATACTGCTTGGACATCCTATTTGCCTTGCCTTTGGATATACACACAGTAATGAGATTTCAAAATCAAAAAATAGTTCTATTTTTAATTTTTTCAGAACCCTCCATATTGTTTTCCATAGTGGCTCTGGTAACTTTTTCTCCATATTCTCACCAACACTTGCTAGCTTCTATTCTGTGCTTTATTATT
Organism: Bison bison bison; assembly: GCF_000754665.1. Classification (NCBI taxonomy): domain Eukaryota; kingdom Metazoa; phylum Chordata; class Mammalia; order Artiodactyla; family Bovidae; genus Bison; species Bison bison. The sequence continues at coordinate 7,338,322 of NW_011494796.1, read as the reverse complement.
ACTTTTTGAAATTACCCATTTCAAAGGTATGTGGTGACATCTCATTACAGTTTTGATTTGCACCGCCTTGATGATTAATGATATCAAGCACCTTTTCATGTCCCAATTGGCCATTGGTATATCTTCCTTCAGAGAAGGCAATGGCACCCCACTCCAGTACTTCTCCGAAAGAAGATATACCAATGGCCAATTGGGACATGAAAAGGTGCTTGATATCACTAATCATCAAGGCAGTGAAAATCAAAAGTGTAATGAGATGTCACCACATATCTTCTTTAGAAAAATTTCTATTCAGTTCCTCTTCCTATTTTAAATGATTGTTTTTTCAATTGAGTCATATGAATTATTTATTGATTTTGAAGTTATATGAATTATTTATTTATTACTTACTTATCAGATATACGATTTGCACATATTTTCTCCCATTTCATAGGTTTCATTTCATTGATTCTTTTGCTATGCAGAAGTTTTTTAGTTTTATGTTGTCCCACATATTTATTTTTATTTCTGTTGTTTATTCTTTTGGTGTTATATATAAAAAATCATTTCTAGACCCAAATCATTCCATATCAAGGAGCTTTTTCCTTAAGTTTTCATCTAGGAGTTTTACAGTTTCCATTTTTTATGTATAAATCTTTAATCCATTTTGAGTTCACATTTGTGAGTGGTGTAAAACACAGGTCCAGTTTAATTGGTCTGTATGTGATAATCCAGTTTTCACTACACTATTTATTGAAGAGACTATCCTTTCCCCATTTAGTAGTCATGTCTTTCTTGCCAAATATTGGTCAACTGTATGCACAAGGTTTATTTCTAGGAACTCAGTTCAGTCCCATTGGTGTTATGTTTATGTTCTTGGTTCAGTCACCCAGTCATGTCTGACTCTTTGCCAGCCTTTGGACTGCAGCATGCCAATATGTATATGTCTATTTCTATGCCAATAACACGCTGCTTTTGATTACTGTATCTGTGTGGTATAGTTGGAAATTAGGTAATGTCATATTTTCAGCTTTGGTCTTCTTTTTCATGATTGCTTTTGCTTGTTTTTGTTGTTGTTTGGTCACTCACTCCTGTCCAAATCTTTGCGACCCCATGAAGTGCAGCATGCCAGGTTTACCTATTCTTCACCATCTCCCAGAACTTTCTCAACCTTATCTCCATTGAGTCGGTGATGTCATCCAACCATATCATCCTTTGTCATCTCCTTCTCCTGCTTTCACTCTTTCCCAACGTCAGGGTCTTTTCCAACAAGTTGACTCTTCGCATCAGGTAGCCAAAGGATTGGAGCTTCAGCCCCAGCCTCAGTCCCTCAAATGAATATTCTGGGTTAACTTCCTTTAAGATTGATTAGTTTGATCCCCTTGCAGTCCAAGGAATGCTCAAGAGTCTTCTCCAGCACCACATTTTGAAAGAATCAATTCTTTGGCACTCAGCCTTCTTTATGGTCCAACTTTCATATCTGTACATGATTACTGGAAAAACCATAGCTTTGACTATACAGCCCTTGTTGGCAAAGTAATGTCCCTGGGTTTTAGTACATTGTCTGCATTTGCATGCTGTCAGGTTTGTTTAATATGCTGTCTAGCTTTCCTTCCAAGGAGCAAGCATCTTTTAATTTCATGGCTGCAGTCACCATCTGCAGTGATTTTGGAGCCCAAGAAAATAAAGTATGTCACTGTGTCTATTGTTTCTCCATCTATTTGCCCTGAAGTGATGGGACTGGATGCCATGATCTTAGTTTTTTGAATGTTGAGTTTTAAGCAAGATTTTCACTCTCCTTTTTCACCTTCCTCAAGAGGCTCTTTAGTTCCTCTTCACTTTCTATCATAAGGATGGTGTCATCTATATATCTGAGGTTATTGATATTTCTCCTGGAAACCTTGATTCCAGTTTGTCCTTCATGCAGCCTGGCATGTCACATGATATACTCTGCATTTAAATTGCTTTGGCTATTCAGGTTCTTTGCAGGTTCCATACAAATTTTAAAATAATTTTTCTACTTCTGTGAAAATTATCACTGGAACTTTGACATAGAGTGAACTGAATAATGACTTTTAATTTTCTAGACATTTTACCAATATTAACTCCTTCAACCCATGAAACCAGGATACCTTTCCATTTGTTTGTCTTCTTTAATTTCTTCCCTCATGGTCATAATTTTCAGTGAAACCTCCTTGATTAAATTCATTCCTAAGTATTTTTGTTTGTTTGTTTTTGATGTTATAGTGATTGGGATTTTTTTGTTTCTTTTTCAGGTATTTTTTATTAGTGTGCAGAAATATGACTAATATCTCTATGTTTACTTTGTATCCTACAACTTTGCATAGTTTATCAGTTCTGATAGATTTTTGGTGGTCTTTAGGTTATTCTGTATATAAGATCATATTTTCTGCAAATAATGAAAATTTTAATTCTTACCTTTAAATTTGGATTACTTCTATTTTTTTTTCCTGGCCATATGCTCTGATTATGACTTCCAGCACTACATAGAATCAGAGTGGTCTGAGTAGGCACCCTTGTCTTGTTCCTGATCTTTGAGGAAAAGCTTACAACATTTTACCATTGATTGGCTTTTTGTATATGACCTTTATTAAGCTAAAGTATATTCCTTTTATACCTACTTTTTGACCATTTTTTTCATGGAAAGATGTTATATTTGTCATTTTTTTCTAAATATATTGAGATGGTCATATTAATTTTATCTCTCTGTCTATTAACATGGAGAATCCCAAGGACAGAGGAGCCTGGTGGGCTGCCATCTATAGTGTCACACAGAATCAGACATGACTGAAGTGAGTTAGCAGCAGCAGCATCATATGTATTGATTTGTGGCTTTGAGCCATCCTTGCATGCCAGGGTTAAATCCCACTTGACCATGATGTATGATCATCTTAGTATGCTGTTAAATTCAGTTTGCTAATACTCTGTTGAGAATTTTTGCATCTATTGTTATCACTGGTGTTGGCCTATAGTTTCCTTTTCTTGCAGTATCCTTGCTTCTTGGAAGAAAAGCTAAGACAAACCTAGACAGCATATTAAAAAGCAGAGACATTACTTTGCCAGAAAAGGCCCATATAGTCAAAGCTACAATTTTTTCCAGTAGCCATGTACAGATGCAAGAGTTGGATCATAAAGAAAGCTGAGCACCAAAGAATTGATACTTTTGAACTGTGGGGCTAGAGAAGACTCTTGAGAGCTCCATGGACTGTAAGGAGATCAAACCAGTCAATCCTAAAGGAAATGAGCCCTGAATATTCATTGGAAGGACTGATGTTGAAGCTGAAGCTCCAGTACTTTGGCCACCATCAGCAAAGAGCCGACTCATTGGAGAAGACCCTAATGCTGGGAAAGATTAAAGGCAGGAGGAGAAGGGGGCAACAGAGGATGAGATGGTTGAATGGCATCACCAACTTGATGGACATGAGTTTGAGCAAGCTCCAGGAGTTGGTGATGGAGAGGGAAACCTGGCGTGCTGCGGTTCATGGGGTCGCAAAGAGTTGACATGATTGAGCAACTGAACAGAACTGTAGGATCCTTAGCTGGCTTTGGTATCAGGGTCATGCTGGCCTTGTAAAATAAATTTGGCAATGTTCATCCTCTTCCACTTTTTGGAAAAAAAAATTAAAAATTAATTCTTCATTAAATATTTGGTAGAATTCACGAGTGAAATTATCTGATCCTGGGATTCTCTGTGCTGGGAGGTGTTTTGATTACTGATTCAATCTCCTCACTCATTGTTCTCTTGAAATTTTCTGTTTCTTCTTAATTCAGTCTTTGTATGTTGCATATTTCTTGGACTGTATACATTTCATCTAAGTTACTCAATTTATCAGTGTATAATTCTTCATAGTAATCTCTTATGATACTTCACATTTATATTTTCAAAACACCAGCTTTTAGCTTTTCTAAATTTTTCTGCTGTTTCTTGGTTTCTAACTTTTTTCTGCTCTGATATTTTAAATGTATGCCTTCTCACAATGGGCTTAGTTTGGTCTTTATTTTCTATTTTCTTAAGGTAAAAATTTTATTTATTTATTTAAGGTTCTCTTTTTCTTAATGTTGATATTCATCTCTATTACCTTCCTTCTTAGAACTGCTTTCCAGCATCCCATGAGTTTTGATATAGTTGTCTCCATTTTTTCTAGTTTCAGAATTTTAAAAATTTCTCTTTCGATCATCTTTATGACCCATTGATTATTCAGGAGAGTGTTGTTTAATTTGCGTATATTTGTGAGTTTTCCAGCTTACCTCCTGTATATTGTTCTAGTTTATACCATTGTGGACATAAGAAATACTTGTGTGCAATTTGTCATTCAGTCCGGTCCAGGTATTTGCAACCCCAAGGACTATAGCCCACCAGGCTTCTCTGTCCATGGAATTCTCCAGGCAGGAATACTGGAGTGAGTAGCCATTCCTTTCTCCAGGGGATTTAACAACCCAAGGATTGAACCTGGGACTCCTGCATTTCAGGCAGATTCTTTACTGTTTGAGCCACCAGGGAAGAAATACTTGGTATGATTTAAATCTTCTGAATTTTTAAAGACTTGCGTAGGTGGCTCAGCAGTAAAGAATCTGCCTGCCAAATGTAAGAGACGTAGGTTTGATCCCTGCTTCAGGAAGATTCCCCTGGAGAAGGAAATGACACCCCACCCCAAAATTCTTGCTTGGAAAATCCCATGGACAGAGGAGCCTGGCGGGCTCCATGGAGTTGCAAAGAGTCAGACACGACTTAAACACTGAGCATAAACGTGAGTGGGTGCTCATGGGTCACCTGAGAAGAATGTTCATGCTGCTGCTGTTGAATGGAGTGTCCTTTTTATGTATGTTGGACATTTGATTTAATTAGGGTTTAAGTCCAACATTTTCTGATTGATTTTCTAATTTTGAGGTTCCCCCTTCTTCCTAGTAAAAGGCCCTGAAAAAGTATGAATTAAATTTGCCATATTATTCAGTCCCCTTCAGGATTAGCTTTGATGTTTGCTTTTCAGGAATCTTAAATCTGTGGCTACAGGAGACAAGGGCCTTTTGTAGGTTTGTCATAAATATTTTTTGGTTCCTTATCCACATCTTAAGTTGGAATTTAAAGCCTTGAACTTAGAATTTTCTTATTGAAATTATCTGTTGTAAATAACAGGTCCAAATGCCATATACCCTTTATTTTTATTAAAATGCTATTTGTTATCAGCTACTTCCTGAAAGCTTTGCTTCTATGGGCAGTTGACTCTAGATAAGTTAGATGATAACCTATATTTAGCCACTGCAAGCCATAAACCACCCCTGTCCCATTTACAGGTGACATCAAAGCCTTTTTTTTTTTTTTTAATTTATTTAGATCAGAGGACCAAACTCATCTTTAAGGTTCTGTTTCTATGGGAGCATTTCTAAGAACAGTAACTGTGCTAGCCAGAGTTTACTCAGGGAAGTAGAGCCATGGAGAATATTCGAGGAGTAATGGATTGGTTATAGGACTACACCTTGCTTATACAAGTGAGGGAATAACGGGGGTAAGAATGGCTGGAAGGGATAGTCAGAGACCAGAGGGTCACTAACCAATTTGTCTGAAGTGCTGGCACGGGTGAAAAACTGGAGCTGAAAGGAAAATCAGAGTTGCCACATATGTGGAGTACCCAATTAGAATCATACAGGGAGAGCTAACAAAAAATATTATTGGGAAGTTGTTTCTGCTGTGTGTAACCTTTTACTTCACTTCTATCTTCTAAGTTCAGCAAGTTCCTCTTCTGGACAACAAAACCATCCAGAGAACTATACAGAGTGATGCTTTCGTATGTATTTCTCACCTTAACTGAGCAGAGAATATCATAATCTAACATGTGAGGTGCAACTGAAAGAGTGAAAAGGAAAATATCATCCCTAGGTCTGAAAATTTCTAGTTATATGAAGTTAGGCAAGTAGGGTACATTATCTTCCTGGCCCTTACTTTCTTCTTCAGTACTTTAGGAGCAGTATGATAGAACTGTAACATGAGGTAGAAAATAAAACATGGTTTTTGAGGGGAACAAAATGGAAACTAAGTTAAACACATGAGGGAGAATATTTTTCTTCTTCATTAATTGCTTTGTATTAATTTCTGTGACATGCAATATTCACCCAAACTACCTAACTCCTAAAAGACATTTCATAACAGTAGATTGTATGATGTTTAGAGAACAAGGAAAGAAAATAAATAGCCTTTGAAGTTAGATCTGACTCTCAGACTTACTATTCATAGAACCTTGACCAAGTTGCTAAATCTCTCTAAGTTACTGAAACTATAAAACTGGATAATAACACCTTCTAGTTAGAATTACTCTAGGTATTAGAAATAATATATTATATAGTTACCCACAGTTAACACTTAATAAATGTTTATTATTTTTATTATTGCTATTATAATTCAGCCTGCAGATTACCAAGTGCAAGAATGAAACTCACCCTATAACACTTACCTGAACTCTTAGAAAGTAAATTGAACATGTCGATACATGTGTGTTCACCACCAAGCACTGCTCTCAGATGATTCATGACTTATTAATTAATTAATTTTTTAAAATCTCTAATGTTTGTATATTGTCACCCTGCTTATTTAATTTATATGCAGAGTACATCATGAGAAATGATGGGCTGGAAGAAGCACAAGCTGGAATCAAGATTGCCGGGAGAAATATCAATAACCTCAGATATGCAG
>NW_011494796.1:7328374-7331537 GCF_000754665.1 Bison bison bison | reverse complement strand
GTGAAAAAGGTGGCTTAAAGCTCAACATTCAGAAAATAAAGATCATGGCATCTGGTCCCATCACTTCATGGAAAATAGATGGGGAAACAGTAGAAAAAGTGTCAGACTTTATTTTGGGGGGCTCCAAAATTACTGCAGATGGTGACTGCAGCCATGAAATTAAAAGACACTTACTCCTTGAAAGGAAAGTTATGACCAACCTAGATAGCATATTCAAAAGCAGAGACCTTTGCCAACAAAGGTCTGTCTAGTCAAGTCTATGGTTTTTCCAGTGGTCATGTATGGATGTGAGAGTTGGACTGTGAAGAAAGCTGAGCACCAAAGAATTGATGCTTTTGGACTGTGGTGTTGGAGAAGACTCTTGAGAGTCCCTTGGACTGCAAGGATATTCAACTAGTCCATCCTAAAGGAGATCAGTCCTGGGTGTTCATTAGAAGGAGTGACGCTAAAGCTGAAACTCCAATGCTTTGGCCACCTCATGCAAAGAGTTGACTCATTCGAAAAGACTCTGATGCTGGGAGGGATTGTGGGCAGAAGGAGAAGGGGATGACAGAGGATGAGATGGCTGGATGGCATCACCGACTCAATGGATGTGAGTTTGAGTGAACTCCGGGAGTTGGTTATAGACAGGGAGGCCTGGTGTGCTGCAATTCGTGGGGTAACAAACAGTCGGACAAGACTGAGTGACTGAACTGAACTGAACTGAACTGAATGTCTATAACAGGACATGAGTCATAGCAGACACTCAATAAAATAAGACCATGAAGACTTGGCAAATATGTGAACCATGAACTTGCAGATGTTCAAGCTGGATCTAGAAAAGGCAGAGGAACCAGAGATCAAATTGCCAACATTCGCTGGATCATCGAAAAAGCAAGAGAGTTCCAGAAAAACACCTATTTCTGCTTTATTGACTATGTTAAAACCTGTGACTGTGTGGATCACACAAACTGTGGAAAATTCTGAAAGAGATGGGAATACCAGACCACCTGACCTACCTCTTGAAACCTGTATGTAGGTCAGGAAGCAACAGTTAGAACTTGACTTGGAACAACATACTGGTCCCAAATGGGAAAAGGAGTACGTCAAGGCTGTATATTGTCACCCTGATTATTTAATTTATATTCATGGTACATCATGAGAAATGCTAGGCTGGATGAAGCACAAGTTGGAATCAAGATTGCTGGGAGAAATGTCAATAACCTCCACTATGCAGATGGCAGAAAGTGAAGAAGAACTAAAGAGCCTCTTGATGAAAGTGAAAGTAGAGAGTGAAAAAGTTGGCTTAAAGTTCAATATTCAGAAAACTAAGATTATGGCATCTAGTCCCATCACTTCACGGCAAATGGATGGAAACAGTGGCAGACTTTATTTATTTTTAGGCTCCAAAATCACTGCAGATGTTGACTGCAGCCATGAAATTAAAAGATACTTACTCCTTGGAAGGAAGAGTATGACCAACCTAGACAGCATATTAAAAAGCAGAGACATTACTGTGTCAACAAAGGTCTGTCTAGTCAAGGCTATGGTTTTTCCAGTAGTCATGCATGGATGTGAGAGTTGGACTATAAAGAAAGCTGAGCACTGAAGAACTGATGTTTTTGAACTGCGGTGTTGGAGAAGACTCTTGAGAGTCCCTTGGGCTGCAAGGAGACCCAACCAGTGCATCCTAAGGGAGATTAGTCCTGGTGTTCATTGGAAGGACTGATGTTGAAGCTGAAACTCCAATATTTTGGCCACCTGTTGCGAAGAGCTGACTCATTTGAAAAGACCCTTATTCTGAGAAAGATCGAAGGCAAGAGGAGAAGGCGGCGACAGAGGATGAGATGGTTAGATGGCATCAGCGACTCAATGGACATGAGTTTGGGTAAACTCCAGGAGTAAGTGATGGACAGGGAGGCCTGGTGTGCTGCGGTTCATGGGGTTGCAAAGAATCAGACACAACTATGTGACCGAACTGAACTGAACTAATACATGCAGGTTTACCACCAAGCACTGCTCTCATTATTCATGACTTATTATTTACTTTTTTAATCTCTAATGTCTATAACAGGACATGAGTCATAGTAGACGCTCAATAAAATAGGGCACTGAAACTTGTCAAATATGAATGAGATGCCATTTTCCCCACTCTAAAATGAGCCGATTGGAGATTTCCTCCGACTGAATATATGAAACAGCTTCATTTCCCTCTTTAGAATTCTTGCTTGAGGCCAGGGACAGAAATATATACAGCTTAGAAGTATAAAAAAAATGGTTCGCCCCAAAAATCAGTGCCAAGTAACTTGGTTCTCACATTGAAAAAATCATTACTGGCTCATCAATATTCATCGTTTTATTCACCTTCATTCTGAAAAAGCAGCCTCCTCTTTAAAAATTAATGTTTGAAATTAGAAGATCATTGTCTTAATAAAACAGCTACTGTGTCATGAATGACTCAGCTTGTCCATGAATAATACAAATTATGTGTTGTGATGAGTCAAAAAGAAATAATTTGGGATCAAAGTTATTGAATTGATATTTTAAAATCAGAACACATCTATTTAGGGAACTTGATACATACCGCAAATAGAGAAATACATGAAAATTGTTCTTTACTCACTTATTCTTTTAAAATATATAAGAAGTATTTGTCAGATACATAGTATATTCCTCCAAAGTACCATTAGTCTAGCAATGTGTTCACCCAAGATACCAAAATGCCACTAATGAAGAATTCAAAGGGCAGTAAAAAGTTTTAATTGTAGGCTATGCCATGACATTGATTTCTACTGAGAGCTACTCTTTTTAAGATATTTTGTAACATTAAAGAACTTGATAAGGATCAGTCTTATAAAGGTTACTCTTTATTTTTTTTCATGATCTGTTAAAGGTAATATTTAGTATACTATACTATCTTCTTTAGAGGGATAAACAAATTGGCATAATTCATGGTCTCAGTTTTAGTGATAGTTATGCTTTGTTGAATAAAGGATTTATGTTTTCTTAGAGACAAATCACACTAAGACCACAGCCTTGTCTAACTCAATGAAACTAAGCCATGCCCGTGGGGCAACCCAAGATAGGCGGGGCATGGGGGAGAGATCTGACAGAATGTGGTCCATGGAGAAGGGATGGCAAACCACTTACAGTATTCTGCCTTGAGAACGCCATGAACAGTATG
>NW_011494796.1:7326961-7328274 GCF_000754665.1 Bison bison bison | reverse complement strand
TGCATAGGAACCTGGAATGTCAGGTCCATGAATCAAGGCAAATTGGAAGTGGTCAAACAAGAGATGGCAAGAGTGAACGTCGACATTCTAGGAATCAGCAAACTAAAATGGACTGGAATGGGTGAATTTAACTCAGATGACCATTATATCTACTACTGTGGGCAGGAATCCTCAGAAAATGGAGTAGCCATCATGGTCAACAAAAGAGTCCAAAATGCAGTACTTGGATGCAATCTCAAAAACGACAGAATGATCTCTGTTCATTATCAAGGCAAACCATTCAATATCACAGTAATCCAAGTCTATGCCCCAACCAGTAATGCTGAAGTGCTGAAGTTGAACGGTTCTATGAAGACCTACAAGACCTTTTAGAACTAACACCCAAAAAAGATGTCCTTTTCATTATAGGGGACTGGAATGCAAAAGTAGGAAGTCCAGAAACACCTGGAGAAACAGGCAAATGTGGCCTTGGAATATGGAATGAAGCAGGGCAAAGACTAATAGAGTTTTGCCAAGAGAATGCACTGGTCATAACAAACATCCTCTTCCAAGAACACAAGAGAAGACTCTACACATGGACATCACCAGATGGTCAACACCGAAATCAAATTGATTATATTCTTTGCAGCCAAAGATGGAGAAGCACTATACAGTCAGCAAAAACAAAACGAGTAGCTGACTGTGGCTCAGATCATGAACTCCTTATTACCAAATTCAGACTGAAATTGAAGAAAGTAGGGGAAACCACTAGACCATTCAGGTATGACCTAAATCAAATCCCTTATTATACAGTGAAAGTGAGAAATAGATTTAAGGGCCTAGATCTGATACATAGAGTACCTGATGAACTATGGAATGAGGTTCATGACATTGTATAGGAGACAGGGATCAAGACCATCCCCATGGAAAAGAAATGCAAAAAAGCAAAATGGCTGTCTGGGGAGGCCTTACAAATAGCTGTGAAAAGAAGAGAAGCAAAAAGCAAAGGAGAAAAGGAAAGATGTAAGCATCTGAATGCAGAATTCCAAAGAATAGAAAGAAGAGATAAGAAAGCCTTCTTCAGTGATCAATGCAAAGAAATAGAGGAAATCAACAGAATGGGAAAGACTAGAGATCTCTTCAAGAAAATTAGAGATACCAAGGGAACATTTCATGCAAAGATGGGCTCAATAAAGGACAGAAATGGTATGGACCTAACAGAAGCAGAAGATATAAGAAGAGGTGGCAAGAATACACAGAAGAACTGTACAAAAAAGATCTTCACGACCCAGATAATCACAATGGTGTAATCACTGACCTAGAGCCAGACATCC
>NW_011494796.1:7325645-7326270 GCF_000754665.1 Bison bison bison | reverse complement strand
TTCCAGAAAAACATCTATTTCTGCTTTATTGACTACGCTAAAGCCTTTGACTATGTGGATCACAATAAACTGTGGAAAATTCTGAAAGAGATGCAAATACCAGACCACCTGACCTGCCTCTTGAGAAACCTATATGCAGGTCAGGAAGCAACACTTAGAACTGGACATGGAACAACAGACTGGTCCCAAATGGGAAAAGGAGTACGTCAAGGCTGTATATTGTCACCCTGCTTATTTAACTTCTATGCAGAGTACACCATGAGAAACGCTGGGCTGGAAGAAGCACAAGCTGGAATCAAGATTTCTGGGAGAAATATCAATAACCTCAGATATGAAGATGACACCACCCTTATGGCAGAAAGTTAAGAGGAACTAAAAAGCCTCTTGATGAAAGTGAATGTGGAGAGTGAAAAAGTTGGCTTAACACTCAACATTCAGAAAATGAAGATCATGGCATCTGGTCCCATCACTTCATGGGAAATAGATGGGGAAACAGTGGAAACAGTGTTGGACTGTATTTTTCTGGGCTCCAAAATCACTGCAGATGGTGACTGAAGCCATGAAATTAAAAGATGCTTACTCCTTGGAAGGAAAGTTATGACCAACCTAGATAGCATATTCAAAA
>NW_011494796.1:7324810-7325545 GCF_000754665.1 Bison bison bison | reverse complement strand
AGGAAAAGGGGACAACAGAGGATGAGATGGCTGGATGGCATCACTGACTCGATGGACGTGAGTCTGAGTGAACTCGGGGAGTTGGTTATAGACAGGGAGGCCTGGCGTGCTGCGATTCATGGGGTTGCAAAGAGTTGGACACAACAGAGTGACTGAACTGAACTGAACTGAGAAACAAATCCCAAAATATGAACTTTAAAATTCATTCAAGATTATAAATACTTGTACTTGAATAACAAGTATATCATTAGTATATCCCTATAAAGTGTCCTGTTAATAAAGCACTTTCGCATTTACTTTTTTAATATGTTTAATTTTTGGTAACATTTTAGGAACAATTTTTTTCTCCATTTTCTTTTTTTTTTTTTTTTTTTTTTTGCTAGTAGGTTTATATTAGCTGAGTTAGAAAATTTTCTTCTTTTCCTAGGCTCTTTATATTTTCTTTTTTTTGAATGTTTAGAAGAATTCACCTGTAAAACTATCAAGATGGAAACCTTAAAAAAATAACACAATTTTTAATTATTTCTCAGCTTGGAGGTTTTTTGAGGTTTTCTAATTTTTTTTAGAATCTATCTTATCAATTTATATTTTCTGTAAAATACATATCATTAAGTTTTTTAACATTGCAGGAGACATAAGAGACATGGGTTTGATCCCTGGGTCAGGAAGATCCCTTGGAGTAGGAAATGGCAACCTACTTCAGTATTCTTGCCTGGGAAGTTCCATGGACAAAGG
>NW_011494796.1:7282738-7323862 GCF_000754665.1 Bison bison bison | reverse complement strand
CACAGGGTAAGAGGGTTCCCTTTTCTCCACACCCTCTCCAGCATTTATTATTTGTAGACTTTTGGATCGCAGCCATTCTGACTGGTGTGAAATGGTACCTCATAGTGGTTTTGATTTGCATTTCTCTGATAAAGAGTGATGTTGAACATCTTTTCAAGTGTTTGTTAGCCATCTGTATGTCTTCTTTGGAGAAATGTCTATTTAGATCTTTGGCCCATTTTTTGATTGGGTCATTTATTTTTCTGGAGTTGAGCTGTAGAAGTTGCTTGTATATTTTTGAGATTAGTTGTTTGTCGGTTGCTTCATTTGCTATTATTTTCTCCCATTCTGAAGGCTGTCTTTTCACCTTGCTAATAGTTTCCTTTGATGTGCAGAAGCTTTTAAGTTTAATTAGGTCCCATTTGTTTATTTTTGCTTTTATTTCCAATATTCTGGGAGGTTATCAAGACAGTATGGTACTGGCATAAAGACAGAAATATAGATCAATGGAACAAAATAGAAAGCCCAGAGATAAATCCACGCACATATGGACACCTTATCTTTGACAAAGGAGGCAAGAATATACAGTGGATTAAAGACAATCTCTTTAACAAGTGGTGCTGGGAAATCTGGTCAACCACTTGTAAAAGAATGAAACTAGAACACTTTCTAACACCATATACAAAAATAAACTCAAAATGGATTAAAGATCTCAACATAAGTCCATTTTCTATAAGATAAAATTAGATGCAGAGAGGATAAATAAATTTCTCAAAAAAATTCAATTAGTAAGTGAAAGAAGTGAAAGACCATCTGAGTTTTCTGATCCTAAGAGCACTTGAGGCCCTTCTTAGTTTTCCATTCTTTAAAACAAGTGAAGTCATATTTTAGGACTTAATTCTTTGTATTCTTTGACATTTAAATCAGAATAAAACTAAAACATGAAAACTGTGGATGTGGCCTGAAGGTTGGCCCTTTTCATTCTACTGCTGAAACCCTGTGCCCCGTTATCATCCTGCATTAGCTTCCTTGTTCTGAATAGAAGGCTGGAAACTAATTTCAGGGTTTGTATTTCCAACAGAAAAACTGCATCCCCTTGTACTTGTTAAATTATCTGACATAGAGGCAGCAAACAGGTTAAATCATTGACTTACCAAAAACTTGGCCATGATTTTTCTTTCTACTAGAAATATTACAGTTGCTGAACTCCAGTAATGAATGTAAAAGTCAGCACCAAAAAGAAAATGTCTTAACTAGCAAAGATGCTATTTTCAGCCAACACAGAAACTATCCCTAATGCATCAATGGAAGATGCTCTTATTAGAAACAGGTCAGTTAGATATGAAATCCAATTACAGAAGGAATATATTCTACAGAGAAGAAATTACAACACTGATGAGTCACAGTCTTATGATCTAGATGTGAAGTGATAAAGTGACTCACAGCTGTTGGTACAAGATGCTCCAAAGTGGTTTTAGCATGACTGATCCCCACATTTGAAACACCTCCTGCATATTTCAATACATGTGAAAACAAAACCCACCTTTATTTTGTCTTCTGTCCCCACGGTTAGTTCTTCATAACACCTAGAAGTTCATTTAAACATAAAAGTAAGTTTATGTTACTCTTCTTACAGTCCTCCAACATACTCGGAACACATTCCAAACCCTAAAATAGTCAAGACTGATTTGCCCCTGCCTTCTCTGACTTCATTTCTCATGTTCCCCTCCAGCTCACTGGCCTGCTCTCCAATGTGCAACACATCCAGCTTTTCCCCATCCATAGCCTGTGCACTGAATATTTCCTATTATGAATGACCTGCTACTTTCTCCACACCCCTTTCTTTCTTATCTCAGTTTCACATTACATATCAACCCCCTAGAGAAAACTTCACTAACCACTCTATGAAAAATATTCTCCAATTCTATTTCAATTTACTCTGCATAATTTTCACCACTAGGATATCACTCTGAATATATTATAGTGATGAATATATGTACCTATTTATCTATTAATGTTTCATTCTCTGTCACTACATTTAAGTTCTATGAGAAGAGAACACATCTTATTTATACAGCCTAGATTGTACAAACTAATACTCTGTTTCTCAAAGTGTGGTTTCTTACTGGCAGCACTGATATCCCCTGTGAACTCTTTAGAAATAAAATCCATGGGACCTCCTACCATCTATCTATTGATTCAAACTGTCCACAGCTGGAGCCTAGGCTTGGGCTCTGCCTCTTTGATCTCACTCCTACCAAGGCCACACTACTCCCGCCCTAGCTCACTGCCTTGAAGCTAGGTTCCCTGTTACTCCTCAAACATATCAAGCTCCTTTCTGCCCCAAATATTTTGTATTCTTCCCTCAAATAGCTTCATGGCTCTTTCCTTCACCTTTTTACTCCTTTGCCTGCATATGAAGAGAAACATTAGTGGGGACTTTTCCTGACTACCTTATAAAAATGTTAATAACTATACCATTCCCTGCCTCAACACCACCAACTACCTTACTATGCTTAATTTTTTACTTTGCACTTACTGTCTAATGTATTTAGCGATTTATTTAATTACTTTTTATTGTCTATCTTTTCCCAACTAGATACTTTAAAAAAGCACTGTTTCCTTCCTTGAGAATGTTTTGGGGGGTGGGGGGGCGGAAAGTGAGCTGAATCAGTGACTTAGTGAATAATGTGGTTTACACAATTATTAAATTTGAAAGTATTCTAATTATCATGCAATAACATGGAAACTTATCACAAATAACTGTACTGTGTGTTGAGATATGATGGTTTTTGGAAAGAAGAAGGTTGTGTTGCAAAAGTTTGAACTCTAGAATACATTCTTAGGGTTTCTGCAAGTACCCAGTTTGACCCTAACTGTTTTTAAAGATCTGAAATAGACAGTCAAACTTATTTATCACATATTTTTAGTATTTTAATTTAATCATATTACTCCCATGCAAATGGAAGGTCAGATCAAAGGGCAAATACAAATCTTAGATGGTGGGAAGAACAGAGTTCTTGGGTTGTTTTATTAGGTTTCTTAAGCAGCAATGATTTTAATGAAGCTGATATTGACTTCCTTTGTACATCTCAACATGATCCTCAGAGTGTCCAAGGTCAGAACAGGAGGATGGATGGCTCCAGGAGAGAGGCTGATATCTCAGTGGCGGTGGAAGGGGAGCAGGATTACATTATGCTTGGCATATTGAAAGAAGACATATCACTTTAAAGGTAGAAAAAGACAAATGGAATCTCCAAGAAATACAAATAGAAATCCAAAAGAATTAATACAAAAATATGAATACACACTAGGAATAAGTTTACATTGTCAAAAATCTTATTTATTACTGTTTTTTAACTTTCATAATCAATCTTTAGAAATCATAGCAGGTTTTATTGTAGAAATGCACAAGAAAGTATAAAGCTCAACCTTCCTGGCAATGTTAAAATGAAAATAAGATTATAGAGTCTGGGCAGTAAGATGCGGTGACAAGGAAAAAGTGGGAGTTACAAATTAGGGAGCCTGGAGTTACTCTAAAATTGATGGGAAAAGATAATAGGAAATTAATACATAGGGCTAACTATAACGTGTCAAGAAATAACCACTAAAGATAAAATTCAGAGATGGCGCAGTGGCCCCTAAAAGAGAAAGTAAATGGTGAAAAAGGGTGTCTATGTGAAACAGTCAGAAGCGAAGCAGGAACGCTTTGTTTTAGACACGTGGACTGCTGTGGTGTTGTCTTGTCATTCAGTTGTGTCCAATTCTTTTGCGACCCCATGGACTATAGCCCGCCAAACTCCTCTGAGCATGGGATTTCCCAGGTAAGAATAATGGAGTGGGTTTCCATTTCCTTTGGAGAAGGCAATGGCACCCCACTCCAGTACTCTTGCCTGGAAAATCCCATGGAAGGAGGAGCCTGGTAGGCTGCAGTCCATGGGATCTCGAAGAGTCGGACACAACTGAGCGACTTCACTTTCACTTTTCACTTTCATTCATTGGAGAAGCAAATGGCAATCCACTTCAGTGTTCTTGCTTAGAGAATCCCAGGGAAGGGGGAGCCTGGTGGGCTGTCGTCTGTGAGATCGCACAGAGTCGGACACGACTGAAGCGACTTAGCAGTAGCAGCAGCCATTTCCTTCTCTAGACCCAGGGATCAAACCCACGTCTTCTGTGTCTCTTACATTGACAGGCAGATTCTTTACCACTGAGGCACCAGGGAAGCCCTGTGGCTTGCTAGGAACCTTCAAAGTATTAATATGCATTTAAACTACTTTTTGATACAAGCTGCTATATGGAAGGGTCCTCTGACATTGCCATGACCAAAGGAAATATGAAACGCCTTGACTTCTAAGGCTTTCCAAACTATATCATTTAACTGCCTGCCTATGCCACTTCATAGACGCTTTTTAAGATGAAGTTTAAAAAGACTGTAAAGAAGTTTCTTTGATTTTGCGCATGGTGCACTCATGGGTACATGCATCAACCATTAGTCTGTTCTTCATTCTTCCAGGATAATGGGTTGTTAATTGTCATCTAGAACACCATTACTAACCTCTTCTAGGTGTTTGACAAACATGTCCAATACATTTACAAACAAACTAATGTCTCTTTTCCTTTTCAATGGAAAATTACAAGATCCTCAAAAATTTTCATTCCCCTATCAAAATCACATATATGTATGCATGTATACTGTAACTTATACACACACATACATATATGTTTATGTGTATAAACATATTTTTAAAATGTCATTTCTTTATGCTACTGACAATACTTGAGCATCCTCATTTCTATACTGTCCTGCACATAATGAACACTAAGTAATTACGGGTTGAATTGGGAATGGTATATAAATTACTGTGTTAGTTCATGTCAGTGGATCACTTTCTGCAGCTTCTGTGTTAGAGATAAATCATTTGCTTTGTGGAGACTGCAACTGATAAAGGCCCATTTCAGCTTGATTTAGAAAGAACAAACTCATACATGGAGAACATGATGTAACCAGGACAGTCTTTCAAATCACTTCTCATGACGGTAATAATAATAATAATCGCTAAATTGGTAAGCACATACTCCGTGTTCATCATGATTCTGAGCTCTTTATATTCATAGAATGATCCAACTCTTATAATCACCCCATGAGGTGGGCATTATTGCTGAGTTATCATCCTTATTTTACAGAAAGAAAGATTGTTAAGTAACTGGATCAAAGTCATCAGATAGGACATGGGGGAGCTGGGAAATCTGGTCACATTGTGTGAAATAAAAGGTTTTGCACGAGACCATCCCAGGACAGTTAGACTTTACTAGGCAGGCTCATGCTTCGTTTTACACATGTGGTCTTCTAGGAAATTCCAAATTAATACTATCTAATTAAACTATTATTTAATAGCTACCATTTGAAAACATTTTTTGGCAAGCTCTGACCGAAGGAAATGGGGGTATGTGTGTGAAACTTTCAATGGTGAGGAATCCCACATAAAGAGATGAGTCTTCCTATGTGTCCCTGACAGCAGCATCTTCAATTACGCTCTCTGAAAATCATTGTTTTGATGAATCTGCTGACTTACATTTTCATAATACCACTAATCCCTATTAGTGCAAATGAAATACCTCTTACAGTCAAGTCCCTATGATATTCCGATGGAGTTTCTAACTACAAATCTATCCAAAGTCTCAGACAGCACTTCACAAATCAGAGCCTTTTTTCAAAAGACATTAGTATTTGAACGAATAAAAGAATCAGATCCTAGTTGGAAAAACAACTCAAATAGCTGATAGTTCAAAAAAATGTTTTCACATATCCTGCACACACACAAAAAATATACACTGGAGGATTCCAGAGGGTCGATACTTGTGAAAACAATCAGAGAACTCAGTCAGTTCTGTGGGAGGAAAAATACACTCAACTGTGCATTTGTCAATCCCAGTCTCCCAATTTATTCCCCTGTATCACTCTCCCCTTGGTAGCTATAAGTTTGTTTTCTATATTTGTGATTCTATTTCTGCTTTGCAAATAAGTTTACATGTACCATTTTTTTTAGATTCCACATACAAGTGATATCATATATTTGTCTTTCTCTGATTTATTTCACTCAATATGACAACTAATAAGGACCTACTGTATAGCACAGGGAACTTTTCTCAATATTCTATGTGGGAAGAAGAATCTACATGGAAAAGAGAATCTAAAAAATAGTGTATATATGTATATGTATAACTGATACAATTTTTTGTACAGTAGAAACTACAATAATGTAGCAAATCAATTATAATCTAAAAAAAATTTTGAAAAAACATTCAACTGAATGGGCAACCAGTACACAAATCCAGATAAAATCACTAAGTTCAAATGTTACAAATAATAACCTTGAAAGTGAAAGTTGCATCAGATTCTTTGCAACCTCACGGACTATACAGTCCATGCAATTCTCCAGGCCAGAATACTAGAGTGGGTAGCCTTTCCCTCCTCCAGGGGATCTTCTCAAAACAGGAATTGAACCCAGGTCTTCTGCATTTTAAGTGGATTCTTTACCAGCTAAGCCACAGTGGAAGCCCAATAATAACCTTAGATTTTCTCATTTTCCTCTCTTCTTCCCTTTCCTTATGAATCTTCTCAACCAGTGCCCAGGGCTCTGAGATCACCAGTAAACTCCAAACATAGGAAAATAGTAATATTTCATTTATTATCTAATATTAATAAATATTAATTAGTATTAAATTTACCAAATTTATTAATAAATTACTATTAAAATCACCAAAAACCACAATTGAGTTCTTGAGCATAAGTAATGAAATGTTGCATGTTTTCTAAAGGGAAATAAACACTTTCATTATCCACTAAACACCAAGTTTATGATCGTTTAGGTCAATGTGTTACCAGTTCAGACTAGAGAGACAGAAGCTGTTTCTCTTTTCTGAGCCTCTCACTGCACGGTTGTTGAATTTCTGATCACCTTAGTGCTTATGTTAACACCTTTGAGCTGTTGCAGGTGATAGAAACCCCAGTTCCCTGTCAGCTTTCAAAATAAATCACCCCAAATTGTCCACATCACTTTCTTTCCACCTTATGTAAAATAGAGAGCCAACAAGAATTCGTTGTATGATGCAAGAAGTTCAAATCCAATGTTCTGTGACAACCTAGAGGGATGGGATGGGGTGGGAGGTGAGAGGGAGGTTCAACAGGGAGGGGATGTGTGTATAACTCTGGCTGATTCATGTTGATGTATGGCAGAAACCAACACAATGTTGAAAAGCAATTATCCTCCAATTTAAAATAAATTTAAAAAATAAAGAACTAAAACTTTCTTTAAGAAAGACAGAAATCTGATCAACATTAATGAAGTGACCAACTATTTTTTCCTGGATGTTGAAAGAGTTAAGATTACGGCTTCATGATCTGGAAAATGACTCCATGAATGATGACTTCCTCAGAAATCAAGAGTTTGTCAGTGAATTCACTAGAACAAGCATATTTGATTCCTAAATAAATATTTACCTCACTGCAAGCCAGAGGTCCCAGAAAGTTTGCTTGACATTTCAAAACTAAGCTTTGTTATGCCTAGTGAGGTCATATCTCTACCAAATGCAAATCAATTTCCAGAAAGTGCTTGAGGCATTTTAACTGAAATAATCAGAGAATGTTTAAAGGCATGTAAATGCTTTGTTGGGCTTCCCTGGTAGCTCAGCTGGTAAAGAATCTGTCTGCAGTGCAGAAGACCCAGGTTCAATCCCTGGATCAGGAAGATCCCCTGAAGAAGGCAATAGCTACCCACTTGAGGATTCATGCCTGGAAAATTCAGTGAACAGATGAACCTGGCAGGCTACAGTCCATGGGATCACAAAGAGTGGACACAACTGAGCGACTTTCACTTTAAACCTTTTTAAATGCTTTGTTAGCAATGATGTTTTCAGGTATACACATTTTAACAAATACTCAATAAAGTTTAAGAAACACTACTTGTAGAGAAAAGATATTCCTGAAATGCTGTGTCATAGGAAATGGCAACCCACTCCAGTATTCTTGCCTGCAAAATTCCATGGACAGAGGAGCCTGGTGGGCTACAGTTCATGGGATCACGAAGAGTTGGCACGACTGAACAACTGAGCAACTATCCTTTGCATATACACGTATGTACGTAGGGCTGGAGAAAAATAAATTGAGGCTAAGGAAACCTGCCCATTAGGACCCACAGCCACTCACTGGCTGCCGGACCCAGAATCCTAGGTTCTTCAGAACAATAATATGTCAGGCTACCCCTTCTCTGCTTGAAGTGGGAGGAGAAAGCCGAGGTGTACGTTTGAGAAGTTTGAGAAGATGATTTAGAGCTGAAGCTACTTGACTCTCTGACTTTTAGGAAGTGGAGGAGGGAACAACTGGCCAAGGAGTGTTTCATTTTTAAGTCATCATTGTAAGGAGGGACAACTCTGGTGCAGGCACCTTTGCTCTTTGGGAAATCAGGACTCAAATTAATCAGAGGTGAGACATGGGCGTCCTTACTGGTAAAAAACAATGCGGGGTAAAGACATCTGCACACTTACATTTAAGGGAGCATATCACAGTGCAAATTGGGTCATCTCAGAAAATATAAAAGCATTATTCCTCTGAGATTTGAAAAAAAAAATGTAATTACTTCTTCCACCAAGCCTGATTCTTTTCAATAACCTTCATTTTTGTCCCTTGGAAATGAAAAGAGCTTTACATTAAAAAGGCATTTCCTCTGACTCCATGTCCTTGAGTGGCACAAAATGTAAACCATCCCCTCCCTCCCTCTTTTGAAGAAAAAGGGGGATTCAATCTTTCCTTCTGAACACAGTCCATTTAAATAAGGAGATGGAGTCCCATCTTTTCGATCAGCCCCATTGTTTGACTTGTCAGTAATAACACTTGAGCTGAAATTGTACAGGCGTCCCACTAATTTAGTAATTATTGACATGGTGCTGAGCAGGAAATGATAGCAAACAGAAGGAACTGTTAAGGAGAGATGAAATAAAAGATGTTCATATCATTGTTGAATAATGGTTGAGATCATTTTGTGCTTGAAGTAGGCCCAAGACACCTTTTTCCATTTCCCTGACACATTTATAATTTATGCTTTGTAATAGTTCCAAATATTTTTAGGACACTGGACTTTGTTTGAGGATCTTGCCGAACTGAATGAGGATCACGAAACGCACGCACAGATGAGTAGGTGATGTGACCTGCTGCGGCTTCCAATTTCAGCCACAACCCTGCTCACTCTCAGCCTGTCTCTCCTCCTAATGCTTTCGCTTCTGTCTCTTTCTTAAAATTTGGATTTCTATTTATTGTCATCTTAGCTCGAGCTAGGATCTTTGTTGTCAGGATAAGCGACACGACCCATGCAGTTCCATGTAATAGATGGCATCTTCAATCATTTATTTATTTTAATTTGGAGCTTAGATATAGGAACTACCCTAAAGTTTGGTATGCATAGGTTTAATGGATCATTTTTTTAAAGTTGCATATTTGTGCATTAATGTAATTGTACCAGAATAAGGCATGCACGTGTGTATTAATGCAAGTGCGTCATAAGAAGGGCTTCCCAAGTGGCAATTGTGGGAAAGAACTTGCCTACCAATGCAGGAGATGTAAGAGATAAGGGATCATCCCTGGGTTGGGAAAATCTCCTGGAGCGGGGCATGGAAACCCTCTCCAGTATTCTTGCCTGGGAAATTCCATGGACAGAGGACCCTGGCGGGCTACAGTCCCTAGGTCTGCAAAAGAGCTGGATACGACTAAGTGACTAAACAACAACAAATGATTTTCCATCAGAACATAAGAACAAAGTCCTATAGCATAATAAAATATGTTAAATTTTTTGTGTTGAAACAAAGTTGTATGGTATTACATTTTCCTTAATATATCCTATAATCAAATTATAATTTTACAAAGCACGAGAAACTTTTATTTTTTAATGGAGCACTATTAGCTTTAAAATGCTTCACCCAAAGGGGTACATATATATGATACATTAAAAACATCTAAGACAAATAAGAACAGAATAAAGGATGGGAAAGAAAGAAATCTCAGTAACTTCAAGAGCTGGGAGGGTGGGAGATTGAAATGAAAATGACAGGAGCGGTGCCCGTTTACAATAAGAAAGCAAATAAGATGTGCTGACCACTTTCATGCCAGGTGCCCTGTAGCACTTAGCATGCAATAACTTCTCTGCTGATCTAACAAAACACATTTTTCTTAGTTCACCAAGGAGTAATCTGATGCTCAGAGGGGAAGTTCAAAATGTCCAAATTCATGATTATGATTTTACAGTTAATGGCTCTTTATTTCTCTGATTTCTGAGTCAGAGTTCTCAAACATTACACAATTTTGCTCCTCCTAATTTTCTTCCCTTCTTTATGTTCCTACTTTTCTATGGTTGGCATTATTACTACATGGATTAAACCAAACACAGACAATTAAAACAGGACTCAGCCTTGCATGGCTTTTAATAGGTCACATCACATCTGAAAGCTAATCTATTATCTAGTTCCTTATACTATGAATATCGTTTTTTTCCCCCTGTGGCCCTTCACATTTTAAAAACTCCATTGTATCTTTAAATAGAATAATGTTGGACAAATAGTAAGTAGTAAAGTACCAAATCTATGGGGAGATTTGACTGATATGTATCTGAGAAAAACAGCTGCCTGTTAGAGACAAACAAAGAAAAACTTACTTAGCTCAATATATTTCAGAAGAATCATGCCATATTTGTACACATCACCAACTCAACAGACATGAGTTTGAGCAAGCTCCAGGAGTTGGTGATGGACAGGGAAGCCTGGAGTGCTGCAGCTCATGGGGTTGCAGAGAGAATCGGACATGAATGAGCGACTGAACTGACTGAATCTTAAAGTGTTCTCGCTCCATTGAAAAGGTATATACTTAAAAATTCCTCTTTGTTTGTGTCAAAAAATAATCTGTTTCATGATATTCTGTTGATTTGCCAGCCTGCACAGTCATGATCAGCACAAATAAAAATTACTCAGAAATGAAAATTTGTCTCTACTGCCATCCAGATAAATTTCTCAGCTCTATTTCTGGGCTAGTTGTGGTCAGAACAGTCTTAATAAGTACAGAGACAGTCTATTCAGAAGTTCACAATACAATTGATTAGGGCTACTCAAGTTGTCCCGACAGTCCTAACTTTCTCCAGGAAGTTTATTATGTACTATCAGTTCAGTTCATTTCAGTTGCTCAGTCGTGTCTGACTCTTTGTGACCCCATGGAACGCATCACCCCAGGCCTCCCTGTTGGTCACCAACTCCCAGAGTTCACCCAAATTCATGATCCATTGAGTTGGTGATGCCATCCAACCATCTCATCCTCTGTCGTCCCCTTCTTCTTCCGTCTTCAATCTTTCCCAACATCAGGGTCTTTTCCAATAAGTCATCTCTTTACATCAGGTGGCCAAAGTATCGGAGTTTCAGCTTCAACATCATTCCTTTCAATGAAAACTCAGGACTGATCTCCTTTAGGATGGACTGGTTGGATCTCCTTGCAGTCCAAGGGACTCTCAAGAGTCTTCTCCAACACCACAGTTCAAAAGCATCAATTCTTCATTGCTCAGCTTTCTTTATAGTCCAACTCTCAAATCCATACATAACCAAGCAGTAAGCGTCTTTTAATTTCATGGCTGCAGTCACCATCTGTAGTGATTTTGGAGCCCCCCAAAATAAAGTCTGCCACTATTTCCTCTGTTTTCCCATCTGTTTGCCATGAAGTGATGGGACCGGATGCCATGATCTTTGTTTTCTGAATGTTGAGCTTTAAGCCAACTTTTTAACTCTCCTCTTTCACTTTCATTAAGAGGCTCTTTAGTTCTTCTTCACTTTCTGCCATAAGGGTGGTGTCATCTGCATATCTGAGGTTATTGATATTTCTCCCGGCAATCTTGATTCCAGCTTGTGCTTCATCCAGCCCAGTGTTTCTCATGATGTATTCTGCATATAAGTTAAATAAGCAGGGTGACAATATATAGCCTTGACGTACTCCTTTTCCTATTTGGAACCAGTCTGTTGTTCCATGTCCGGTTCTAACTGTTGCTTCCTGACTTCCATTCAGGTTTCTCAAGAGGCAGGTCAGGTGGTCTGGTATTCCCATCTCTTTCAGAATTTTCCACGATTGTAATCTACACAGTCAAAGGCTTTGGCATAGTCAATAAAGCATAAATAGATGTTATTCTGGAACTCTCTTGCTTTTTCAATGATCTAGCAGGTGTTGGCAATTTGATCTCTGGTTCCTCTGCCTTTTCTAAATCCAGCTTGAACAACTGGAAGTTCATGGTTCACATGTTGCTGAAGCCTGGCTTGGAGAATTTTGAGCATTACTTTACTCACGTGTGAGATGAATGCAATTGTGCGGTAGTTTGAGCATTCTTTGGCATTGCCTTTCTTTGGGACTGGAATGTAAACTGACTTTTCCAGTCCTGTGGCCACTGCTGAGTTTTCCAAATTTGCTGGCATATTGAGTGTAGGACTTTCACGTCACAGTCTGTTAGACAAGCTGAAAAAAAAAATTTAGATGTCATTGTGTAAACATCCATATATAAACATGTATGTATTCTTATCCTCTATGTAAAAAATTATGTCAGTTTATTATTCTATCTTGAGATAGCTTTAATCTCAAGATAGGTGATTTTACTGGAAAGTTAGGTAATATAGATTCCCAATCAATTGCTGACACACACGTGATACAAGGATGTGGCACAGGGAGCCCTAACAGTGGCTGTTGAAAGCAACATGTCAAAATCCTTCCAGCAGTGCTAGGACTAACACAGTACAGGGCAGATTAAAGAATCTCAGGGATAAGGGTTTACAGTTCCTTGATCTGTGGGTTCCAATCTATTCACATGAGAAAAAGCCTACTGTGTTCCTTGTATTTCAGTAGAGATGGTTCAGTTGAAAATGTCTTAAAATCACGTTCATTTAAGAGTAAATGAAAACCAATCTGTAAATTTTATTGAGAAGTCAAAGATTCTAATAGAAGAAGCTATTAATTGAAAAAGAAATATTAATCCTTTTGAAAGATAGTCTCTTGGGTGGTACCAAGTGCCATTTTTTGAAAAACAAAAAGTCACCAACTTGCTATTCCTGTTATCACTGAAAATCTAACATATCTGATATTCCCCTCTGCTTAAAAGTCCTTAAGACCTTCTCTTCCCCCCATATCCTTGCATCCTGCTACCCTCTTATTCGTAAGTTCAAGTGAATTGATTTGTCTTCATGGCTGGTTCTGATAAGTTGTAACTACAGATGGCTGCCCCCTCACCATGTGATTTCATAGTATTTTGTACAGACTGTGGAGTACACATCCCTGTAGGTGCCTGACTTGTGCAAAGATTTATGAATGGAAGTCCTGGATGTGTCACCCTTCTCTGTACCTCTAGTGCTCAGCTTCTGATGTCCTTCTTCATCACTATGAACACCTGCATGACAGAGAAAAGATCATATTCCTAATGTAAAGTAATGGGTGTTCAGAAAAGTCTACCTTCATTTAGAAGAGTCATTATTAGGAAGGGAAAGAATTGAGGATAATAGCAATCGTCCTCCATTTACAATTTGAGTACATGCAGGCTTAGTTCAAAATGAAGCTTGGAAAGGTTAAATGCGTGCAGTGCTAGTGTTGAGTTCAGTTTTTATACTCAGAACTAGGAAAGATTGATTTCAGAAAGACTGATATTTTTTGCTGTAAGTTCATAGCAAGGATGGGCTACTGCTATGCTTTCCACTGTTTCTGCGGCATTGCCACCCAGGAGCCATTTTCCTTCTCTGCGTCCACAGGTGATACAGCAGTTTGTGCTGTCCACAATAATGGGCTGACTGGACCATGTGTGGACCAGCAACTGTAGCTGTCGTATCAGCTGGTCAGAAACCTCTCATCCATGAGATCTGAATCACAACTATGAGCTGGCTAATGAGATTGGTGGTAGTAAGAAATAGATGGGCAGAGGAATTAGTGGTAGATGACAGTTAGAACTGGACATGGAACAACAGACTGGTCCCAAATCGGGAAAGGAGTATGTCAAGATTGTATATTGTCACCCTGCTTATTTAACTTCTATGCAGAGTACATCATGAGAAACACTGGGCTGGATGAAGCACAAGCTGGAATCAAGATTGCCGGGAGAAATATCAATAACCTCAGATATGCAGATGACAGAACCCTTGTGGCAGAAAGTGAAGAAGAACTAAAGAGCCTCTTGATGAAAGGGAAAGAGGAGAGTGCAAAAGTTGGCTTAAAGGTCAACATTCAGAAAACTAAGATCACGGCATCTGGTCCCATCACTTCATGGCAAATAGCTGGGGAAACAGTGGAAACAGTGGAAGACTTTATTCTGGGGGGCTCCAAAAGGTGACTGAAATTAAAAGATGCTTGTTCCTTGGAAGAAAAGCTATGACCAACCTAGAGAGCATATTAAAAACCAGAGACTTTGCCAACAAAAGTCTGCCTAGTCAAGGCTATGATTTTTCCAGTAGTCATGTATGGATGTGAGAGTTGGACTATAAAGAAAGCTGAGTGCTGAAGAATTGATGCTTTTGAACTATGGTGTTGGAGAAGGCTTGAGAATCCTTTGGACTGCAAGGAGATCCAACCAGTCTATCCTAAAGGAAATCAGTCTTGAATATTCATTGGAAGGACTGATTTTGAAGCTGAAACTCCAATACTTTGGCCAGCTGATGTGAAGAACTGCCTCATTAGAAAGGACGCTGATGCTGGGAAAGATTGAAGGCAGTAGGAGAAGGGGATGACAGAGGATGAGATGATTTGATGGCATCGCTGACTCAATGGATATGAGTTTGAGTAAACTCTGGGAGTTGGTGATGGACAGGGAGGCCTGGTGTGCTGCAGTCCACGGGATCACAAACAGTCAGACACTACTGAGTGACTGAACCGAGCTGGACTTACAGAGAAACTGTGTTCTGAGAATCAGGACCATGGATATTAGTTCACTTTGGACAGAACGCAACATCTGAGAAAACTGTTAGTGCCTCAAACACAAGGAAGAATCACTCCTATAAGAATCCATGTTAGGCACTTCTAATCAGTAGACGGCATTCCTCAAGTGATGGCTCAAAGACTTAGGATCCTTCCCTTTGTGCTTTATCATGCTAAAAGGACTTTGTGGCCCTGCTATCCCTCAGAGAGAAAGGGATTGCACATGAAGGACATAGGCTTCTTAAAAGCTTGGGCTTGAAGCTGTTGCTTCCCTTCAGATTCCATTAAAGAAGACGTTAAGTGCAGAGGATGCTTAGAAATTAGTAGCACTGTATGTGTAGAAAGACAAGGAAATAGAATAGTTGATGACCTGCTATAGACCCAAACCAAAAGCTATCTGCGAACCAGAGTTACAGTGAGTCATAAGGAGATGGTTGAGTCATTCAGGGTGGAAGAAAACAGATGTAAAATCCTGATATGCTGCCCTTTAACAGAGCTGGCATGAGTAGTTCTCATTCTCATTTCCTGCAACCAAAGAAAGGCACTGTGCCCAGAAGTGTAGAGTTAGAAGGGGACCGCGATTAAATAAAAATAGTATTAATAGACATATAACTGGATGATAATTTGTCAACTTACTTTATATAAATCCATTGACAAAATTTGCACTTTTTTCCTGTATGTTCAAACTAGAATTGAGAAAATTGAAACCAAGACAGTATCAAAAAATGAATTATTTCCATGATTCTCAGTAGAAAGCAGTGAAATAAAATGTTAACTTCCAAGCTATGGGTAATACTTGATTTCAGTTATCTTTTTACTTAAAAACTAGGATTTCCCAACAGTGACTTCACTTAGAATGTCTCTAAGTTACAGGAATACTAGCAGTTTACTTTGGTCATATCCTGGGCCGATGCAGCAGCCCTGTCTCATGGACATAAAGCTAACTAAACTGAAAATAGAAAGGGGAGTGTTGAATTCTAAAGCAGTCTTCTCCCTCCCTCACACCGGAGGGGCACATTTCCGCTCAAAGAACAGCTCTACTTGCCTTACTATAGCGCATACAGACTGTGCGAGCAGCACAGAGATCTCAATCACATTTTCCCCCGAGGCTGGCAACGATTAAAAACTAGCTGCCATAAGACCGTATTTACAGATCTTTACAACAAACACAAATTGGCACTTTCATCTAGCTAAGCCGATGCATGCCACACGTACTGTGTTCTCTTCAGTGTCTGACATCTTTGAAACGAGCAATGCCTTCCATGCCACGGTCAGTTCGACTACTCAATTTCTATTTTTCCTTCAAACCAGCACTAGTCAACTGGCCTCTTGATCAGTTTGGTCGAAGTGGGGAGATGCTCAGTATGTGGAGAGAGAGAATATAAATTAAGGAAAACATATTTGGAGGAATGAAGTTCTGAACATGACTTGCCACCAGAAATGCTCTCATGCTCTCTCCTTTTGGATAACTCTCTCTCCCCTCACCTTCCCAATATTGCTATAACATTGCATCCAACATTTAGAAACATGTTTTAGTATCACCTATTTTATCTTTCTCTATATCTGGTTTCTGATTTGATAATTCAAGGCAAAAAAAAAAATAGAAAATGGTTTTGTTATCGAATTGAGAACAAAAGATACAATGGAGAAGCATATTAAAATATTCAGGAAATCCTAAACTGAAATCTGTTTACTAAGCCACCAGCTGTCACTTCCTCTCCTGGCTACCATGAGCTACCTATTCAGAAAGGCCGCTTCACAATTGTTCTTACTCTGTGACATAGCTGCTTGGATGTTTTCTATTTGTTTGTTTGTTTGTTTTTAAGTCTACAAAAAAAACACAACAAACAGACAACAGCAAAAAAGAACAAATCACTTCATATGTAACCATACTATACACTTGCTTTCATTATCAAGTAGATTCAATAAGCTCCCTTTCAAAGCGACTTAAAATGGATGCTTGTAAGGCAACGATGTAATATTCAATCTATTTAATAGTGAACGTCAAAGAAATAAACTAAACAACCAGTTCCAATGTCCAGTTTCACCAACGACAATAGGAATCATGAGAGTGGAACAGAGAGTATTGACTGGAGTACTTAAGAGTTCAATCATGAATTTAAAATAGTTAGAAATCGGAGTTTGAAGTGATGAATTCTGTTCCAAATGATACGGAACTATTTCTGGAATGTTAAACTCATTGATGTTTTCTAATCTTAATGAAATGCTGAAGTTGACATTTTTTTCAAGAGAAAAAAAATGCTTTCAGAGCTCCATTAGTGGCCCCCATTTCCAACCCCACCCCATCCCTTCACCTTCACTTCAATGCTGGCGCATATGATATCCTTTTTTGACAAACTCAGAAGAGCCAAAGATGAAATGGGCCATAGAGACCGACTCCCTTTCTGCACAACTCAGGGCCAGAAGGAAGGACATGTACCCTTCCTGGCACAGAGGTCCTAGTAGGTGGGGTGGGACTGTTCATGCCTGAGCCCCCCGGCAGAGTGGATAAGGAGAAGAGTCTGTCCCTAAAACTTGCCACTTAGCTTCTTCCAGGGCCACTAGACTCCATCCTATTTAATCTGCATGTGATTCCTTTTTATTAAAATCCTGTTTTCTTAAAGCAGCAGTGGTCTCAGCATGGGGAATAAAATCCCGACCCTGAGAACGCCGGCGCTTTCATGGCTACAGACACTCACGGAATCACCCAGCAGCAAATAGGCCCTATCAGCATAGGAGAGAAATGTGCAAACTTGAGGCAGCATTAATCACACCTGAAACGTTATTTTTAAGGTGTCATGAAATCCACACTGAGTGACTGGTCCTTTTAATCTTAATTTTGAACAGTTGCTACTCCAATTAAATTCTCCCACCTAGCATTTTCAAACAGCTCCTGGTTGTTTCCACCAACTCTGTTAATGGACAGCTGTTTCTGACAGCCCCCCTGATTTGCCAGTGCTGTGTCGGCTGCCAGAGCAGGAGGCCTGTTCTGTATTCCGCTGCTGGCACCAGGGGAAATGCAAATGAACACATGAATCAGTTGTCACCACCGCAGACACCAGGCGGGAGCCGATCAGAATGCGTGGGGAGATTAGTTGGCTGCAAGTGAGGGGGAAAGCAAAAAAAAGCTTAGATTTCTTGAAGTGAGTTTTTTTTTTTTTTTTTTTTTTCCGACTGTCTCCAGTTCATATTCACTTTGTGGCATTCATTAGATTTCAGTAGCTCAGGACAGTGCAATCTGTTCCTTGTCAATCATCAACAGAAACCCCAACCAAAGTTTGGGAGTGATAGAAACATTTCAGGTAAATACTGTTAGGACTTCCGTAGCACAATGAGACTATTATATACACTTTGGTGCTTCAAATGTTTTCCCATATGACAAGGTGGGGGGCGGGACACAAAACTTTTCTTTCTCATCAGGATGTACTAAAGAAAAGTTTGCTCAGAGTCCAAAGCCTTGTTTTTTAAGTGTTCTGAATTATTTCCGACAAAGGGTTCTCTGAGTTACTTCATCAGTTGGGTCAAATGCTTACACATGCAGTGAAAATAAGTTACATAAATAATGAAGCAACATCAGCTCCAAGATCTCCTATTCTTTTGCTCAGAACTTCCTGATATAGCAAAGAAGAGGAGGAATGCTTACGCCACTGTGTTCTTTGGCTTCAATAAGGGAAACAGAACCCCATCGAGTGATATAAAGTAAGGGAATGATTATGGGCACTGGACCTGACGAAACTGTGGGATCTGGCAATGGACCTGGAGTCACATAGGTCAGTATAACCGGTGGTGGGGAAGGCAAACTGAACTTAGAGGGGAAGAAGGCAAGGGCACGTTGAAATCCACGGGACAAATTGGAAACCATGATGATGACTGGGAACCTATGACGACTTCCTGTTTGTCTTTCTTGCTGCCTGCAGCGTCGATGGCACAGGAGGTCTACAGAACGAGCTGATAACCTCGGCCACAGATCAGTCCATGAACTTGGCCTAAGACTTGATGAGACTGAAGGAAGAGATACAATGGGAGCAGAGGAGAGGGGCCTCGATGACCCCTCACAGGGACAGGTGAGACAGCAACAACATACAGGAGCTTCAGGGGTGCTGGGAGCCTTGCTCCAAATTCTGAGCACAGCGACCGTTCCATTTCACTTTCCCCATCATGCACAAATTTCTCTATGGTCAACCTTCACTCAAACCATAACAGGAAGGCAATTCTGGGAGTCATATTTCCAGGTCCGCTGAGCTGGTCTATAAAAAACTACCACAATGCATACCCAATTCTACTCTGCCTTCAGAGTCTTATGTGATGAAGTTCTCTACATCAGGGCTAGTACCAGACACAGGGCCCAAGATGGCTCAGTAGGAAAGAATCTGCCTGCCAGTGTAGGAGATGTAGGTTTGTTCCCTGGGTTGCGAAGATTCTCTGGAGAAGGAACTGGAAACCCACTCTGGTATTCTTCCCTGGGAAGTCTTACAGACAGAAGAGTCTGATGGGTTAGGAGTCCATGGGATCGCAAAAGAGTTGAACATGATTGAGTGACTAAACAACAGCCAGACACATGAGCTGGAGGATGGATGAAGTGGACATGAAGAGCTGGGAAATGGGTGGTTAAATTAGAGGACAGACTGGAGTGAAGGTAGTCGGAAAATGCACCAATTGTTCAGGGATTGGGAACAAATCAATATTATATATTGATTTTATTCAAACACTGTTAGAAAGTTCCACACTGTGGGGAATCCTGTCCAGCACCAGAAGTTGCACAGGTGCAAAACTGAAAAGGACGAAATACTATGGTCTCTATTATATCTGACTAACAAATATTATCTAGGACTCCTTTTACCTTCTACCTAAAACAAAACGAATTTAGATTCCCTTTCAGAGCTGCTTTCACTTTGGTATGTAAAAGTTGATTTAAGGTCGCAAATGTAGAGAATGTCTTGATACAGAGGAAATCTTGTTGTGACAACAGTGATGCCAGAAGACATCCTATGCAGTCGTCAGAGTTGATTAAAAACATTTCTAGGTCTGATGTAACTTATTTCCAGATAATAGTTTCCGTTAACTCAAATATAAGTTGAGAGTTCATGGCAGTTCATTTTCACTTGTGATGTGGTATCAGAACACTTCAGTTCAGTTACTCAGTCATGTCTGATTCTTTCTGACCCCATGGATGGCAGCATGCTAGGCCTCCCTGTCCATCACCAACTCCTTTAGTCTACTCAAACTCATGCCCACTGAGTCACTGATACTGTCCAACCATCTCATCCTCTGTCATCCCCTTCTCTTCCAGTGTTCAATCTTCCCAGCATCAGAGTCTTTTCAAATGAGTCAGCTCTTTGCATCAGGTGGCCAAAGTGCTGGAGTTTCAGCTTCAACATCAGTCCTTCCAATGCCTATTCAGGACTGATCTCCTTTAGGATGGACTGGTTGGATCTCCTTGCAGTTCAAGGGATTCTCAAGAGTCTTCTCCAACACCACAGTTCAAAAGCATCAATTCTTCAGTGCTCACCTTTCTTTATAGTCCAACTCTCACAACCATACATGACTACTGGAAAAACCATAGCCTTGACTAGATGGATCTTTGTTGGCAAAGTAATGTCTCTGCTTTTTAATATGCTCTCTAGGTTGGTCATAACTTTTCTTCCAAGAAGTAAGAGTCTTTTAATTTCATGGCTGCAGTCACCATCTGCAGTGATTTTGGAGTCCCTCAAAATAGTCAGCCACTGTTTCCACTGCTTCCCTATCTATTTCCCATGAAGTGATGGGACCCGGATGCCATGATATTTGTTTTCTGAATGTTGAGCTTTAAGCCAACATTTTCACTCTCCTCTTTCACTGTCATCAAGAGACTCTTTAGTTCTTCTTCACTTTCTGCCATAAAGGTGGTATCATCTGCATATCTGAGGTTATTAATATTTCTCTTGGAAATCTTGAGCTCTCCAGCTTGTGTTTCTTCCAGTCCAGCATTTCTCATGATGTACTCTGCATATAAATTAAATAAGCTGGGTGACGATATAGCCTTGACGTACTCCTTTCCCGATTTGGAACTAGTCTGTTGTTCCATGTCCAGTTCTAGCTGTTGCTTTCTGACCTGCATACAGATTTCTCAGGAGGCAGGTCAGGCAGTCTGGTCTTCCCATCTCTCTAAGAATTTTCCATACCTTATTATGATCCGTACAGTCAAAGGCTTTGGCATAGTTAATAATGCAGAGATAGAAGTTTTTCTGGAACTCTCTTGCTTTTTCGATGATCCAGTAGATGTTGGTAATTTGATCTCTGGTTCCTCTGCCTTTTCTAAATCCAGTTTGAACATCTGGAAGTTCACGCTTCACATATTGCTGAAGCCTGGCTTGGAGAATTTTGAGCATCACTTTACTAGCATGTGAGATGAGTGCAATTGTGCAGTAGTTTGAGCATTCTTGGGCATTGTCTTTCTTTGGGATTGGAATGGAAACTGACCTTTTCCAGTCCCATGGCCACTGCTGAGTTTTCCAAATTTGCTGGCCTATTGAGTGCAGCACTTTCACAGCATCATCTTTTAGGATTTGAAACAGCTCAACTGGAATTCAATCATTTCCACTAGCTTTGTTCATAGTGATGCTTCCTAAAGCCCACTTGACTTTGCATTCCAGGATATCTGACTCTAGGTGAGTGATCACACCATCGTGATTATCTGGGTTGTGAATATCTTTTTTGTATAGTTCTCTGTGTATTCTTGTCACCTGTTCTTAATATCTTCTGCTTAGGTCCATACCTTTTCTGTCCTTTATTGGGCCCATCTTTGCATGAAATGTTCCTTGGTATCTCTAATTTTCTTCAAGAGATCTCTAGTCTTTCCCATTCCATTGTTTTCCTGTATTACTTTGCACTGATCACTGAGGAAGGCTTTCTTATATCTCCTTGCTATTCTTATATCAGAACACTGAAATGTAAAATTATTTAATTATACAATTAATCAAAGAATAACTACTTCTAGTAGCTTTTTGGAAGCAGACACACACACACACAAATACACACTCACACATTCACACACACAAAAGGACATTCGCAAACATATACACAGAGAAACTATAAAGTACAATTCCCTGTCCACAGGAATTATTCTACCCTCTACTTCCAACCTTAATAAGTTTGGTGCCCCTGAATTGTTGGTTGGTCTATACTTATAGACAAATAAGTATGCATGTTTTTCTTTTATAAAATGGAATTATGTAGTACCTCTTCATTTGCAATTGTACTGAATACCTTTAAATATCAGTAAGAATAGAAATATCTCATTTTTTTTTTTTGTAATTGAAGATCAGTTCAGTTCAGTTGCTCAGTTGTGTCCGACTCTTTTCGACCCCATGAATTGCAGCACGCCAGGCCTCCCTGTCCGTCACCAACTCCTGGAGTTCACTCAGACTCACGTTCATCGAGTCAGTGATGCCATCCAGCCATCTCATCCTCTGTCGTCCCCTTTTCCTCCTGCCCCCAGTCTGTCCCAGCAGCAGAGTCTTTTCCAATGAGTCAACTCTTTGCATCAGGTGGCCAAAGTACTGGAGTTTCAGCTTTAGCATCATTCCTTCCAAAAAAATCCCAGGGCTGATTTCCTTCAGAATGGACTGATTGAATCTCCTTGCAGTCCAAGGGACTCTCAAGAGTCTTCTCCAACACCACAGTTCAAAGCATCAATTCTTCAGCACTCAGCTTTCTTCACAGTCCAACTCTCACATCCATACATGACCACAGGAAAAACCATAGCCTTGACTAGATGGACCTTTGTTGGCAAAGTAATGTCTCTGCTTTTGAATATGCTATCTAGGTTGGTCATAACTTTTCTTCCAAGGAGTAAGTGTCTTTTATTTTATGGCTGCAGTCACCATTTGCAGTGATTTTGGAGCCCAGAAAAATAAAGTCTGACACTGTCTCCACTGTTTCCCCTTCTATTTCCCATGAAGTGATGGGACCAGATGCCATGATCTTAGTTTTCTGAATGTTGAGCTTTAAGCCAACTTTTTCACTCTCCTCTTTCACTTTCATCAAGAGGCTCCCTAGTTCCTCTTTACTTTCTGCCATAAGGGTGGTGTCATCTGCATATCTGAGGTTATTGATATTTCTCCCAGAAATCTTGATTCCAGCTTGTGCTTCTTCCAGTCCAGCATTTCTCATGATGTACTCTGCATATAAGTTAAATAAGCAGGGTGACAATATACAGCCTTGACATACTCGTTTTCCTATTTGGAACCAGTCTGTTGTTCCATGTCCAGTTCTAACTGTTGCTTCCTGATCTGCATACAGGTTTCTCAAGAGGCAGGTCAGGGGGTCTGGCATTCCCATCTCTTTCAGAATTTTCCACTGTTTATTGTGATCCACACAGTCAAAGGCTTTGGCATAGTCAATCAAGCAGAAATAGATGTTTTTCTGGAATTCTCTTGCTTTTCAATGGTCCAGCGGATGTTGGCAATTTGATCTCTGGTTCCTCTGCCTTTTCTAAAACCAGCTTGAACATCTGGAAGTTCATGGTTCATGTATTGCTGAAGCCTGTCATGGAGAATTTTGAGCATTACTTTACTCGCATGTGAGATGAATGCAATAGTGTGGTAGTTTGAGCATTCTTTGGCATTGCCTTTCTTTGGGATTGAAATGAAAACTGACCTTTTCCAGTCCTGTGGCCACTGCTGAGTTTTCCAAATTTGCTGGCATATTGAGTGCAGCACTTTCACAGCATCATCTTTCAGGATTTGAAATAGCTCAACTGGAATTCCTTCACCTCCGCAGCTGATATACAATGTGTTAATTTTTCTTGTATAGCAAAATTATATGCATTTTTAAAGATTATTTTCCATTATGGTTGATCACAAAGTATTGAATGTATTTCCCGGTGCTATACAGTAGGACCTTGTTGTTGATTCATTCTGTATATGTTTTTCATCTGCTAACCCCAAACTCTGAATCCATCCCCTGCTCTTGGTGACCAGAAGTCTGCATTCTATGACTGTGAGTGTGTTTCTGTTTTGTAGATATGTTCATTTCTGCCAGAAATATCTCATTCTTTATAGCATTTCACTTTCTCTTTACCATACAATCATTCTTTTATTGTTGGAAACTAAGGTTATTTTTCTACTCCCTTTTTAAAAAATAACATTCTTTTCTAAAAGCTGATGGCATCTCTTCTTCATTGGTCTTTTACAACTAAGCTCATTGAATTTTAGGGCATGAGGAAGAAGCTATGTCCTTCACTCTCCTGAAGACCAAAGAGAATATTAATTTTCACTCGTCTCATACCACAAATGTTTGGCTTATTTCTTTTCCCCACTCAAAGCAACCATGTATAGCAGATGTCAGGTCCTCCTTTCTTAGTTTTAATCCATTGCCAAACCCTCTACATCAAAAAAGTCAGAGATGTCATTCTTCAGCTCTGTATGACATTGTCCAAGCCGATGTCCGGTTTCAAAAATACATTAAGGATTTGGGTAATGGCCATAGTGAAGCTTTCAGAAATGAAAGTGGCTTGGTAAGGACCTATTTAATACCGTTCCACAACAAAGAAGGCTCAGTTCACCCTATAATCTATAGGGAACTGTGCCATGCCATGCTCACTCAGTCACATCTGACTCTTTGTTACCCCATGGACTGTAGCCCGCCAGCCTCCTCTGTCCATGAAATTTCCCAGGCAAGAATACTGGAATGGGTTGTCATTTCCTTCTCCAGGGAATCTTCCCAACCCAGAGATCGAACCCGTCTCCTGTTTTGGCAGGTGATTCTTTACCACTAAGACACCTGGGAAGCATCTCTAAGAAACATTCTTCTGTATTTCTGTCTACATTCCTTAGAATCTCCGTTTATACTAAAGGGTCCATGTCTCCTGCCAGAACAGCCCTTCCTGGGAAACACCCCTTCCTGGGAAACATCTTGTAGAAGAAGATTAAAGCAGACGTTTTGTGGCTGCTAGTCAATGTGTCTCTTGTCTGAAGTGATTGTGTAGGTTTGCACTTACTCCCTGTTTAATCAATTAACAATCAATGCTAATGGTAGAATCATTTGTTTCTCATCAGCAAGTCTTCCTTCAGTTTTAGCACTTTATCATGTCTTAGTCATGTTCTTTGTAAAAGGCTTGAGAAATCAGAACTTTAGATCAATAAGTTGCTTAACATCCTCAGCCCAGCAACCAGTCAGTTCTGCTTGAAAAGCTAGATATCTAATGTCAGTCAGCATTCCCTCTGCTCTGTTATTGAGGGCCAATGACCTCTTGGAAACTATGCTCCTTACCAGAACTCATGGATTCCTGAATATAAAAATTATGGTAGCCAGCCAAGTATTGCCTATAGTACTTGTAAAAACAAGCCTATCAGATCTTAAGAACACAACTTTGCTTAGACTGACATTCCTCTACTTCTTAGCCTTATCTCGCATTTTCATAAATTGCTATAATTCTGGAATTGTCTGTTTGCCACTCTGGATTGTAAGTTACTTGCTTATAATGTATATCTTAGACAGTATTAAAGAGAAGGAGAGAAGGAAGGGGAGAAAGGAGGGAATAAGAAGAAAGGAAAAAGGGAGGGAGGGAGAAACACTCTTGAGGCAGTATGCTTTGGGAAGTTAGAATAAACTTAAGGAGATAATTATAGACTTAAATGCACCAATCACTCTAACCAACATGGTAGCTGTTAAAAGTACTCATTCTATGCCAAATGTAATGGTTTCCCAAAGTACTAGGCATGACTCAGGAGACTGGATGTTTGCTGATATTTAAAAGTAAGGGCATTCATCAGTTCATCGGTGTACTCTTGAAGGGAGCTGGTGAGAACGGCTGATCTTTGACACGAAGCCTCAGACTTACTAAACTAGAGAGAGATCTCCTTTAGTCTTACACCTCATTTGGCCTCTTCACCTAGTCAGATTCTCAGTAAATATTTAGAGAATAAATGCTTAGGTCAACAAATGCTTAGGTCAAGGCCTATAATTTATGCTTACTTTAAAATATAATATACCACATTAATCATAATAAAATAGCAGAGAAAGCTACAGCAGGGAACAATAGCAATGGGAGAGATTCGAAGAGTCCACAAGGACCAGATAGGCTGAAATCTGCATCATGGCAGTTTGAATCTGTTGACTTTCTATTATTTTAGTTTACTTTTTTCCTTTTAGATTTATTTTATTTAATGAAGTTGTTTTTCTCATTTGCTTTTAATTTTTTTAATATTAATATATTATGTAAGTGAAGAATCATGAATGACTTTATCTTCCTGGGTCCATCTACCACAGGACAAGATATATTGTAGATACTCAAAAGCATGAGTTTCTTGTGAAAAGTGGCTAGCTAATATTATTATTTAGCTTATATAAAAACTTAGTGTTGGCAGAGCAATGTTTAGAGAATCTTCCACTTGATAACATCTGGTTATTCACATGTTAAGATGATGTAACTGTCACATATTGCCTTCTCATCATAATGCATTTTTCATTGTAAATTAAAATGTTAAAAGCACACCTTTATTTCTTGATATTTTGGAAGGACATGCTACAATAATATTATTTTCCATTATGTTTAAAGAATAGGCTATATGGTTTGGGGTTCTTTTTTTTGAGGTGGGGGCATGTTTCTATACTCTTTTTATTAATCCATTTCCATATCAAAACTGATTGTTATTTTTCTCAAAGAGAAATTTGGAGACAGCATGAGAACTTGATTAATGACAAGTATATTGAAAAACACTGCATTTTCCATCTTAAAGTACAGAGGTGCCTTAAATGAGTTCTGTTCTCTGTGATATAAAGAATAAAATAGAGCAATAAGTTCCAAACAGATACCTGATCCACCACAATGAAGCACTCAGACCAGTGATATCCTAGAGCGAAACAGAGGTGAGAGGCAGAGGGATCTGAATGAAACTGGGGTTCCACTTCTCAATACCTTCAAAGTTCTGGCCTTTGATTGACTACCCTGGAATTTAATTTTCCAGTGTGTAAATGGGCATAATACTGTTCTCTTAGAGTTTTATGATGATTAAATGAAATAATATTTTATAGAAACATATTAGTAGATGATCATTAGGCATATTACATCATAAATGATGTCTGTTCTTCTTATTAATAAATGCATCAAATATTAACATTTAAATTATGCTTTTTAAAAGCCAGATGGGCTAGGTGGGATATTTAATAAGTATCTCTGCATGCCAAGCCTGGTATTTATTGATGAAAACCTAAAGCAGAAGAATCATTGCTGACCTTTCACACACAGAATAGCCCAGCAGGGACAGGCCCGGGTCTTACAATATATTAAAATATCTCTTATTTTATCAGGTTATTTTTTAGATTAAAAAGTAAGAAAAACACAGATGCTTTATAGAAGTTATTTTAATTCTCATTTCATTGACAGTATTATTATTCTCATTTTCCAGCTGAGGAATCTGAAGTTTAGAATGTTTAAGTAAGCTACCCAAAATGCACCTGAAGGAAGCTACCTGCTGATTGCTGTCTCACATTCTATGGGCTCTCCCTTCTCATTCCATAGATGAGAAAACCGAGGCCTGGGGCGGGTAAGTGAGGATTGGAGGAAAGAGGATTGGCCTTTGAATCAGTCTTCCCTGTGTTTTCAGTCCTGCCTCTGCCCTTTGCTGGCTGTGTGAGCACTGACAAAAACAATTAACCTCTCTAAACCGCCAGAGATTTTTAACAGTATATTTTTAATTGGTTTGTTTAGTGTTTCCTAAATTATATCCCTTTGGAACACGTGTTGCATTAGATATTTAAAAGTGTTAAATAAAAAAAAAATTAAAAAAAAAAAACATGTTTCAGTGGTCCAATAAGTCTTAGAAACTCTGGTTTAAAACAAATTTAAGCCAGTTGCTATATGGCAAAATCCTTAGAGCCTCTAAAATGCTAACTGCATCAAAATCTCCAAGGGAGGGGAAAGCAGACAAGAAGCACTGACTTTTTCATAGAAAACAGTATGGAAAGTCCAATTCTTTGTGCTCTATTCTATTGTATCACATCTTAGTGTTTCTAAAAGATTTTTTTTCTTATTTTTCAATTATCATTTAAATTTTTTTTTTTAACCATCATATAGATCAAGATATAAACAGTCTGCCCTGAAAAGTTTCCCACCTGTCCCTTCCCACTCATTGCCCCCCCAAACCCCCAACTGCCCCCTCCCAAAGGAGGAACTACTCTGACTGCCATCACCTTGGACTCGTTTTGCCAAGGCAAGAACTCCATTTCGAGAATTCACTAGGGGTCCTGTGGTTAAGAGTCTGTACTTTCACTGCTAAGAGCGCAGGTTCATTCCCTCGTTGGGGAATTGGCTCCCTTGACTCCATGTTCAGATTTTATTTTATACCTTATTATCATTACCATTTTTGCTAGTTTAACAGCTTTGTTGGGAAGCATAACTGATGTACAGTACACTGCGCGTATTGAAAGGGTATCACTTTATGTTTCGACACAGCTACATGCCTATGAAAGGGTCACCACAACCAAGATGATAAACATATACATCAGCCAAGAGTTCTCTCCTGCCCCTTGCTAATCTCTCCATCCTCCTCTCCTACTCAATCTCTGAGCTGCATTCTGTCACTGTAATTTACATTTTCTAGAGCTTTATATAAGTTAAATGACAAATAGGTACTCTTTTATTCTGAGATCCAGCTCTCTCATTTCATATATCTATAGTCCACTCCTTTTTATTGCTGCTGTTGTGCAGTCACTAAGGCATGTCCAGCTGTTTGCCACACCATAGGTTACAGCACGCCAGGCTTCCCTGTCCTTCCCTATCTACCAGAGTTTGCTCAAACTCATGTCCATTGAGACAGTGATGCTATCTAACCATCTCATCCTCTGCCACCACCTTCTCCTTCTGCCTTCTGTCTTTCCCAGCCTGAGGGTCTTTTCCAATAAGTGGCCACTTGCAGGAGGTAGCCAAACTATTGGAGCTTCAGCTTCAGCATCAGTCATTTCAGTGAATATTCAGGACTGATTTCCTTTAGGATGGACTGGTTTGATCATCTTTTAGTCCAAGGGACTCTCAAGAACCTCCTCCAGCACCACAATTTGAGAGCGTTCAAATTGTGGCATTCGAGCTTTTTTTATGGTCCAACTCTCATATCCATACATGACTACTAGAAAAACCATAGCTTTGACTACATGGACTTTTGTCAGCAAAATGATGTCTCTGCTTTTTAATACCCTGTCTAGGTTTGTTGTAGCATTTCTTCCAAGGAGCATGTGTCTTTTAAATTCTGCAGTGATTTTGGAGCCCAAGAGAATAAAGTCTGTCACTGTTTCCATATTCTCCCCATCTATTTGCCATGAAGTGATGGGACCATAATCTTAGTTTTTTCAATGTTGAGTTTTAAGCCAGCTTTTTCATTCTCCTCTTTCACCCTCATCAGGAGACTCTTTAATTCCTCCTCACTTTCTGCCATTAGAGTGGTATCATCTGCATATCTGAGGTTGCTGATATTTCTTCTGGCAGTCTCGATTCCAGCTTGTGATTCATCCAGCCCAGCATTTCTCATGATGTACTCTGCATAGAAGTTAAATAAGCAGGGTGACAATATATAGCCTTGAGGTAGTGCTTTCCCAATTTTGAACCAGGCTGTTGTTCCATGTCAGGCTCTAACTGTTGCTTCTTGACAACAACAGCCTGGTTCAAAATCACAAGCTGGAATCGAGATCCAATCCTTTGAATCTATTTGTCACTTCCACTGTATAATCATAAGGCATATGATTTAGGTGTTTTTCAGTGTATTTATACCATTTTCTCTTCCTATCAGTAGCATGCTGCCGCTGCTAAGTCGCTTCAGTCGTGTCCAACTCTGTGCGACCCCACCAGGCTTCCTATTCCTGGGATTCTCCAGGCAAGAACACTGGAGTGGGCTGTCATTTCCTTCTCCAATGCGTGAAAGTGAAAAGTGAAAGTGAAGTCGCTCAGTAGTGTCCGACTCTAGCTACCCCATGGACTGCAGCCTACCAGGCTCCTCCGTCCGTGGGATTTTCTAGGCAAAAGTACTGGAGTGGGGTGCCATTGCCTTCTCCGATCAGTAGCATATGAGAAAGCATATGAGAATTCCTACTTCTCCACTTTCTCTCCAAGACCGAGTATGTATGACTAATATTTTTTTTTAATTTAGTCATTCTAATTGATGTTCGCTAGTGCCTCATTGTGGGTTTAATTTGCACTTCCTAAATGACTAATCATAGGCAGTAACTGTTCCTCTGCCTATTAGCCATATCTAATTTGGTGAGGTGTCTGCTCAAATTGTATGCCCATATTTTATTGCATTTTTTCCTATTGTTGAATTTTGAGAGTTTCCTATGTATTCTGGGTAAAAGTCTTTGAAATATATAACTTGTGATCATTTCTTTCTTCACAGATTGGGAAGAGCAGAAGGTTTCAATTTTGCTGAAATCTCAATTATCAATTTATTTTTTATACATCATGCTTTTAATGTCATTGCTAAGAAATCTTTGCCTAACTCAAGGCCATAAAAATTTCTCCTATATTCTGGAAAAGTCATAGTTATGTGGTACATTTAGGTCTATGATACACTTGAGTTAACTTTTCGTATAGTGTGAGATATCAATAAGACTTCATATTTTGCTTATGGATGTAGAATATTCTAGTGCATGCCTGTATACTAATTCACTTCAGTCAAGTCAGATTCTTTGCAACCCTATGGACTGTAGCCCACCAGGCTCCTCTGCCCATGAGATTCTCCAGGCAAGAACACTGGAGTGGGTTATCATGCCCTCCTCCAGGGAATCTTCCCGACCCAGGGATTGAACCCATGTCTCTTCCTTCTCTTGCATTGGCAGGTGGGTTCTTTACCACTAGCGCCACCTGGGAAGCCTATAGAATATTCTAGTATCATTTATTATTATTATTTTTTTAAAGTATCCTTTATACTAAATTACCTTTCCATCTCTGTCAAAATAAGTTGTTCACATTATTGGGTGGATTATTTATGGACTTTGTTATGGTCCATTGACTTATTTAGATACTTTATAACAATACAACACTGCTTTGTTTACTGTCACTTTATACCCTTGAAATCAGGCAGTGTTAGTTATCAAACTTTGATCTTTTTCAAATTGTTTTGGCTATTCTAAGTCCTTAGAATTTTTGTATGATTTTTAAGACATCTTTTCAAGTTTTACAAAAATATTTAGTAATGTGGAATATTGGCACCTTAAAAATATTGAGTTTTTTCAAGATACTCACAGTACATCTTCCTACTTATGTATGTCTTTGTTAATTTATCTTAGTCATTTTTTTTTCATTTTTACTGTATAAACTTTACACATTTTTGTCAGATTTATACCTAAACTTTTCATAATTTGTGCTATTCTAGAAGTTACTTTTATTTTTTTTATTTTTTTTTTAATTTTATTTTATTTTTAAACTTTACATAATTGTATTAGTTTTGCCAAATATCAAAATGAATCCAATTTCAATTTTTCTGCTAGATATAGAAATACAATTGGTTTCTGCACATTTTATTTTATTTTTTTTTCTAATTTTATTTTATTTTTAAACTTTACATAATTGTATTAGTTTTGCCAAATATCAAAATGAATCCCTTTTCAATTTTTCTGCTAGATATAGAAATACAATTGGTTTCTGCACATTTTAAAATCTTGCTAAATTCACTTTTTATGTTACTACTATTTTATTCCACCAAATATTACACATCAGTGATAATATCTTCTAGGAATAAAGATAGTTTTATTCTGCTCATTTTAGTCTGGGAAGAAATAGACTTCCATTACATACAACAATATGGATGAATCTCAAATAACACAGAGGTGAAAGAAGACAGACCAAAAAAGAAGTATGTACTATATGATTCCACTTATGTAAAATACTAGAAAAAAAGAAAATGTAACTTATCTACAGTGACAGAAAGCAGATCATTTGTTGCCTGGGACCAGAGAATCAGTGTCCAGGAAGGGACAGGACAGAAGAATTACAAAGGACTTGGGAAAACTTTTGGTTATGATGAATATGTTCTCTGCAGTGATGGCTTCACACGTGTGTGTGTGTGTGTGTATGTGTGTGTGTGTATGGCAAACTCTTCAACTCTTCTTCCCAGAATGGAAAGCCGATTGGCA
The DNA here is from genome assembly GCF_000754665.1 of Bison bison bison. Taxonomy (NCBI): domain Eukaryota; kingdom Metazoa; phylum Chordata; class Mammalia; order Artiodactyla; family Bovidae; genus Bison; species Bison bison. The sequence continues at coordinate 7,291,821 of NW_011494796.1, read as the reverse complement.
GTTAGATACACAGGAATAGCTGAAAATCTGCCTTTCTCCCGGTTGGTGAGCAGAGAACCAACCTTTACCCTGAGGCTCTCCCAAAGCTGGGACAGGAAGCAGTTGGGTTAATTCAGGGCCAACAAGGCTCTCAACATAGTTCCACATTCTCCTGAAGTGGTTCTTTTAAATTCTTTATTTAAAAAAAAAATTATTGGAGTAGAGTTGATTTACAATGCTGTATTACTTTCTGCTGTACAGCAAAGTCAACCAGGTATACATATATCCACTCTTAGATCCACTTCCCGTACAAGACGCTGCAGAGTACTGAGCAGAGTTACCTGTGCTGTACAAGAGACTCATTAATTATCTGTCTCATACATAGTAATGTGTGTATGTCAATCCCAATCTCCCCATTTTTCCCTTCCCTGCCCTTTCCTCCCTGGTAACCATAAAATTGTTTTCTGCATCAGTACCTTTCTTTCTGTTTTGTAAATAAGTTCATTTGTACCTTTTTTTTAGATTCTACATATAAGTGATATCATACAGTATGTGTTTATTCTTCTCTGTTTCAGTAAAACAATCTCTGGGTCCATCCACATTGCTGCAAGTGACGATATTTCATTATTTTTTTTAGTGCTGAGTAATATTCCATTCTATACATTTTCCAGGCGGTGTTAGTGGTAAAGAGCTTAAAAGACTGTCTGCCAATGTAGGAGATGTAAGAGATGCTGGTTCGATCTTTGAGTGGGAAAGATTCCCTGAAGAAGGGCATGGCGACCCACTCTAGTATTCTTGCCTGGAGAATCCCATGGACAGGGGAACCTGGCAGGCTACTGTCCATGGGGTCACAAAGAGTCAGACATGACTGAGTGACTGAGCAGGCACATACACACACACACTACATCTTTTTATATCCATTCATCCATTGCTGAACATTTAGGTTGGTTCCATGTCCTGGCTACTGTAAATAGTGCTGAAATGAATATTGGGATACATGTATCTTTTTGAATTATGGCTTTCTCTGGGTGTACACACAGGAATGGGAGGCTGGATCATAGAGTAGCTCTAATTTTAATTTGTTAAGGAACCTCCATACTGTGCTCCATGGTGTCCATACTAGTCTACATTCCCACCAACAGTGTAGGAGGATTCACTTTTTATCCACACCCTCTCCAGTATTTATTGTTTGTAAATTTTTTGATGATGGTCACTCTGACCAGTGTGAGGTGATACCTCAATGTAGTTTTGCATTTTTATAATAATTAGTGAGGTTGAGCACTTTTTCATGGGTTTTTGGCCATATGTATGTCTTCTTTGGAGAAATGTCTATTTAGGTCTTCTGCCCATTTTTTATTTAAATTCTTCAAATAAACTCTCTGGGTAGTAAATGCCTGGATGTCTGGCTCAGGAGAATAAGGCACAGTCAACAGGGAAGAGCAGTGCCTGGCACAACTATTTTGTAATCAGATTTTCTCTGTTTTCAGACCAATTCTGATTCAATATCTGTCAACCCTGAGTTTAGAGGTTCTCTGGGTTCAGCTGAAAAAGATAAAGGAGACTTGCTTAGCTGCAGGCTTTCTGTACAATTTCTGAATCTCAGATTTCTCTGCAGCCTTTATCCCTCGCCTATGTCATCTGCTTTCCATCTTCCAGGAATCTGTTGAAATATCTCACCTGCAGTAAATCCACCTTCTGCTCCTTCTTTTCACTATCGCTCCACTTCCATTTGTATAATCCAGAATAGAGGAGCTCACCATATTGAACTGGAATTCACATCTACCTTTGTCTTCTTTCATTAACCTTCTTTCTTTGTCTTTGCTGTCTTAAGCCTTACACCTTTTCTATATGCACTTAGAGTGCCTTGTATTCCTTGCAAAACCTTCATATTTCTAGACGTAATACAAAAATCTGTAGTTTTTTCCCGGAAATTTATAACCAAGTCACAATTTGGCATTGAACCATAAGAAGAAATAACAGCAAATGTTTAGACTGAGACTCATTGATCTCTCTAAAGTAGAAAATGAAAGTGTCTAAATGGTACCACTGGTAGCCCCCGCTGAATAAGTGAGAGGGTAGCATTCTGTACCCTTTATAACATAGATGCTCTCTATACCTCTGCTATGTCATTTTGCTCTTCTCCACATCCCACTCCTTCTTCAATTTCTTTGCACAGTAATATTTTCATACAATTTTATTTTTATCTTGATTGAAAACAAAAGTTCAGATATATAAACAGAGCAAACAGAGGATATGCACATAGGATGAAGCTTTTGGAAGCAGATATAGAACAGGCATCAAGTAAGTCCTTTCTTCACTGTGAGCTGATCACTACTATGAAAGAAGGCAAGGAGGAGAAGCAGCTTCTTCTCTTCAAAACTTTTTTTTTTCTACACATGACTTTTTGTTTTTTTATTTTTAATTTATTTTATTGAAGTATAGTTGATTTACAATATTGTGTTAATTTCCACTGTACAGCAAACGGACTCAGCCATATATTCAGTTCAGTTCAGTTCAATCATTCAGTCATGTCCGACTCTTTGCGACCCCATAGACTGCAGCACGCCAGGCCTCCCTGTCCATCACCAGCTCCAAGAGCTTGTTTGAACTCATGTCCATTAAGTCGGTGATGCCATCCAACCACCTCATCCTCTGTCGTGTCCTTCTTCTCCTGAATTCAATCTTTCCCAGCATCAGGGTCTTTTCCAATGGGTCAGCTCTTTGCATCAGGTGGCCAAAGTATTGGAGCTTGAGCTTCAGCAGCACATGACTGCTGTTCATGTGTCTACGTGATGTGAAACTATGAGGCTGGAATGGAGGATACCAGTTTTGTCCCATGCCCATGTTTTGCCCTGCTCATTTTCTTATTTTACTGACTTCTTGTCTAATGAATTTCAGACTTGCTTATCCAACCTCCTCAATCACATGAGCTAATTTTACAAAACCTTCCTTTCTTCCTTCCTTCTTTCCCTTCCTCCCTCTTTCCCTCTTTTTACCCCTTCTCTCTCTCTTTCTGTCTCTCTTTCTCCCTCTGTTTTTCCCTATTTATCTCATTTCCTAAGAGTTCAAGCATTAACTAGGTAATTGGCAATTACCTTACTGAGCACCTACTAAATGGCAGATATGCTATGTCAGCATTTCTTCCATTTTCACCTTGTATTTCCCATCTTCACAAAAGATCTAGCATTTTACAGATAAGTTTGATGAAGTTCAGGAAAGCTAATTCAATTCCCAGTACTCAGAGCAAATCAGTGGCAGAATATGATACAAATTTCACTTACTACTACAAAGTTCATATTTTTTTTCTATGTACTTCGAAACTTTAGAATTAAGAGTAGTGCTATAAATCTAGTTTCCCACAGGATACTTGAACCGTCTAGATGGCTAGGTTTTTTAATTATTATTATTTTTTCAGTTCAACTCTACCCTATCCATCAGTCTCCTTGCCCATCATACTATTTGTGTAGCCTTTTAAAATATATTTTGTGCTCAGAACTATGCTAGATGTTGAGGAGAATGAAGAAACATAGACAGTAAACCCATTATCCTCTTGCTCCAAAAGTGATCAAATTGGAGAACACATCTGCCTGTAATATAATTTACTTGGAAAGATGGGGCTTAGCAAACACAGAAACCCACATAACCATCCCAGGCTATGGGTATCAAAATGCTAATTAGAGGGTATTAATATTTTCTGACTTTGAGAAAAATCAATTTTACTGTGCACTTACTTTGTGCTAGACACAGAACAACAGAGCATTTTACTTTTGTTTTTCTATCCAGTCCTCGCATAAACACTGAGATATTTCCCTTTACAGCTTTCATTTGTAGACAAGAAAACTGAGGTTGGAAAGCATGCATTGGTATAACTTTAGATGACTTTCATAAGTGGTAATTTTGTGGGACCTAATTAGGGTTAAATTTAACAGAAGGGAAGAAGGGAGCAAACAGTTCCAGAAAGATTTACAGAGGCAACACACTTCTAATCCTCAGACTTCTGTTTGTGACCTGAACTCATTATATATGCTGATCTTAAAAAACAAACCTCATTCTCTGGAAGAGTTAGTGGTCATCTTGGAATTTCTTATTGTTTTTAATATTTGAATGATTTTTCAAGTTTACAAACCCCAGTTTTATCATTATTGTGTATATTAGTCTGCAAGGGCTGTCTTACCAAAGTACCACAGGCTGAGTGACTTGAATTACAGAAATGTGTCGTCTCACAGCTTTGGAGGTCGGAAGCCCAGGATGGAGGTGCTTCTGGGACTGGTTTGCTCTCCGGGCTGTGAAGAAGAGCTTCTCCCAGGCCTCTGGCCTGGCCCTGGCGGGGGGCTGTCTGGCAGCCCTCGGCACTCCACAGCATGTACACACATCATCCTGTTTTCTGTCCCATCTTCACATGGCTTTCTCCCTGTGTATGTGTCTGTGCTCAAATTCACCCATTTTATTAGGGCATCAGTCATATTGGATTCGGCGATACTATTCCAATATGATCTCATCTTAATGAATTACATCTGCAATGATCCTATTTTGAGATAAGGTCAAAGTCAGGGATAATGGGGGTTAGGATTTAAGCATACAAATTTGGAGGGGGCGGTGGCAGAATTCCACTCATAACATTATGCTTTCGGGAAAAAAAAAAAATTTAAGCAAAAGCACGGTACTTAAAGTGAGAGACATCCTAAACTAGGCTCTTTAGCAGTCTTATTAATTAAAATATAAATAACTTAGATTGGTTTAGGTCTGCATTCTTGTCACTATTTTTATTGAATTACTAACAGTGACTCTAATATAATATGTTTCCCTTCCTTCTGACAATCTGTTTTACCTCCAGAATGTGTGTTCTTTAATTCTGGAGAATTTGACCTCACCAAATGTCCAAACTGGGAAGAGACTTCAGGGATCATGAAGTACTAAGTGGCCTTCAGGGAAGCACATTAAGCAGAAAGATAAGATACATTTCTAGTGTAGGACATATGAAGTTGCTTATAGAAGTTGTGAAATACAAGTTGCTTATGTAAGCCCTGAGAAATGGGCATAAGAATTGGTCATCCATTGTTTTGACACTTGCTGATCTACAACACTCCTCCTATAAGAACTGATCCATTCCTCTGCCCCTGACCATAGGAATAGATGCTAAATCCACTTTTACTGGCAGATACAGCACTTTCTGAGCCAAGGTGGTTAATTCCAAGTTGGGGTAATCAGTTCCTTTCAACTGGGATTTTCGAGTAAAGATTCAATATTCTAAGTTATGTCTAGTGAATGCTCAAATTCAAATTAGAATGTTCTGCAGAACTAAGACTGGGCTGGGTTTGATGCTGTCAACCAGAGTATGTTGGAGAACTGGTTTGCGGAGGTAGAGAAGAATAAAACAGGCAGAGAAGCAGAGACATAAGTGCGTGTGGAGGGAAGAAAGCTTGATTCTCCTCTGCTCACTGGCACTAACCCCCATTGGACCAGCTAATCCATTCTTTTAACTACTTTGATGCCTATGTTTTCTCATAAGTAAATGCCCTTTTTGCTGTTGTTGTTTAGTAAGTCAAGTCTGATTCTTTTGCGACCCCATGGACTGTAGCCCTGCCAGGCTCCTCTGTCCATGGGATTTCCCAGGCAAGAATACTAGAGTGGGTTGCTATTTCCTTTTCCAGGGGATCTTCCCAGTTCAAGGATTGAACCCAGGTCTCCTGCATTGGCAAGAGATTTTTTACCACTGAGCCACCTGCAAAGTTCAAATGCCCTTTTAGTATTCCATAATCTCTGGTTGGAAATCAAAGAAACCTAACAGAAACATATGTTTAACCTAAGTACCTCAAATATTTCTTGAGTGATACTATGTGCCGAACACTCTGCACTAGGACTTCAGAACTAACAGAACAGTGGGAGTTTCCAGTATCAACTAAATCAATAGTCAGAGAACTGTGGTCATTTATATGAAGACCTAGAAAAGGCTGCTAGGAAAACATAGAAAATGAGCATTTCATTGCACTTAGGAATCTAGGTGGGACTTCTAATAAAGTAATATTTAATTAGAGATTGTACTTTGTGCTCGATAGATTTAGCATTTTTGGTATTGCTTTATTTTTGAGACTAAGCGTGAAACTGCTCAGTATAAAAGAGGAAGAGTTAGAGTACATATGAAAGTTGAGAAGAGCAAAATATCAGAGTTAATAAAGGAATTGCAAAGAATTACTATTTGTGCAGGGCCATGTGTGAGCAGGACTAGAGAGTACCCTAGAGGGCTCCAGAGGAGAAATGGCAAAGCTATAAGCCCAAAACTAAGGAACACTTTTCAGGAGTTTGAGGAATACAGTGAGATGATTAGATTCGCAATTGAGAGAGGTGGGTTTTTTTTGTTTTGTTTTTGGCCAAATGTGGGGAATCATAACAAGGGCCATGCTAGAGGAAATGAGACAAGTTGGGAGGCTAACCCAGTCATCCAGGCCAGAAATTATACAACTCTGAACTGAAATGATGGCAATAATAATAGAAAAAGTGATGAATATGAAATGTTTAGGAAAAGAACTTATTAAACATGGAGATTGATTATATTTGTGCATTAAATAAGACAGAGAAATGTAGAATCCTCATACAAGTATCACTTGAGTAATAAAGACGACAATCACCAGCGAAAGGAAATGAGTCTGCCCTTCCTTCTCCCTATCAGAAGCCCACTGGCCCAGATATCACGTGTCCTCCTTAGTATGCTGTGGGGCCCTGGAGGGGAGGGGTGATTCATGATAGGTCCTAAGCCAAGCATGGTTAACTCACTCTCCAACATGCAATGATTTAGGAATGGGCCTTTAATTGAGTAAGTCAAGATTTTACTTTTTTTTTTTTTTTTTTAATTTAAAGACACTGCAAAGAAATGCATGCATGGATGCACCAACACTTTCTTTTTGCTCCCCTGGATTATGTTTCAAATATTTTTTTGAGTGTATAAGAATGAAGAAATGAAATACTGTGTTCAAGATATAGATACTCATACCAGCTGTGCTTAATATATGTATTGAAACAGTGCTGTAGTCTCTCAGTATGTGTTTGTTCCTTATTTTGGAAAGGGGAGGTTAAGAGAAGTTAGTATATGGCTTACACTGCTATTCAGTATCTAGAAAAATCTCCTGCTGAATGTACCAACTGGCTCCAGGAATGACTGTGCTGAGCTGTGCTTAGTCTTTCAGTTGTGGCCAACTCTTTGTGACCCCATGGACTATAGCCCGCCAGGCTCCTCTTTCCACAGGGATTCTCCAGGCAAGAATACTGGAGTGGGTTGCCATGCCCTCCTCCAGGGGATCTTCCCAACCCAGGGATTGAACCCAGGTCTCCCGCATTACAGGTGGATTCTTTACCATCTGAGCCACCAGGGATAGGCTATCCTGGAGTGGGTAGCCTATCCTGTCTCCAGGGTATCTTCCTGACCCAGGAATTGAACCGGTGTCTCCTGCATTGCAGGTGCCATGGCTACCCCTTACGAACGCACGCCAGTGTTTTTGTGCTTCCCTTGTGGCTCAGCTGGTAAAGAATCTGCCTGCAATGCAGGAGACCTGGGTTTGATCCCTGGGTAGAGAAGATCCCCTGGAGAAGGGAAAGGTAACCCACTCCAGTATTCTGGCCTGGAGAATTCCATGGACGAGTCCATGGGGTATCAAAGAGTCGGGCACAAATGAGAGACTTTCGCTTCACGTCACTTCACTTATGAATGCCAGGAGTCTGCGCATGTGATAAACCAACATGGGATTGTGAGGATGATTATGAGGAGGGAGAGAAGAAGCATAATGAACCAGGAATCAGCATCTACTAGGAAGAGAGACACGTAGATAAATTGAGTTTTATGGTCTTTATCATATTTTCAACTGTAGTCAAAATCAAACAAACAAAATAGAATGTTTCTATCACCAGAAAGATGCATCCACATGCTCAGAAATATTCTAAATATCAAAAAATGGCAAATGAGGGCGACCTGTCCCCCTACTCTCCTTACGCAAAGAGAAAATCGGCTATTCCCACCTGGCTTTGGTCAGAGCGGCAAGCTTTTAGTTTCAAGGAATGTGAAGGGTGTGGTGCATAATGTCCTGATCGAAATGCATTTTTGTTTTTCTGCATGTTTGTTTTGATTGTGCTTTTGCACTGCAGTGGTGAATACCATCAGCCTGTCTCCCCAGTACAGCTCAAAGAGTGGAGAAACTGCTGTCCCTGAAGATATCTGTGCACCCAGAATGATGAAAAAAAGTGAAATTCAAGGTATTGAAGTTGAAACTACAAAAGATATAGCAGAATAGACAGGCATTAAAAAACTCACTGCAGGGGGCTGAAAGCAAGAAAGAGGGGGACAAAAAATCTATTACAACAAAATAATGTCTTTTCTAAAGTTTAAGGGGAAAATCATCTTGTTTTGTGAAAAGATGGCGAGACATGTTCATTGATCTTTTTAGGAGACAACAAAAAATTGGCCGTCAACTGTATAAAAGAAAATGAAGTTCCATTAATACAATCTGCCGAAAGACAACTCAGATAAATTGATCAGTGCAGTACAAATCATTTCTAACCTTTCCCCCTATTTGGAGAGGATGTTTTTTCAAGAGAGTAAACAACATACATCATCAGCTTCAAGTGCTTTTTAGATGGCTTTTCCAGCAATAATGGAAATGGAGAATTTCTGGAACTAAGCATGTAATGCTTTTTATTTTTATTATTATTATTACCATCCCAAAGAATATCAATATATTTGGAGAGGTTTGGACATGATTTTTTGGTAACTTTCATGTTGTAGTTACTTCCTTGATTCCTTCTTTAGATTGATTTTTCAAAAATAGTAATGTATAAGCTGTTCTGGCTTCTTTATTGAGTCCAGGACCCACCATCAAAGGGACTATCCACTTGAAAAGATAGTCACATTGTTTATAGATTTCCATACTGAAATTTTTAAAAGAAACTATCTTTCTTCTCAACTGTTTTGCTTCTTGAATTGAAAGAAGAGCAAAGGAAGTATTTTTATTAATATTTGTTTCCCCTCTTTCTTTCCCTCCAAATGAATAACTTAAACATATCCTCCAATTTGCAAGGTATACATTGTAGAGTTTCTAAGATAACTTCCTAATACATTA
>NW_011494796.1:7218060-7282638 GCF_000754665.1 Bison bison bison | reverse complement strand
ATACATTATAATAGAATTGTTTGTTTTATTTTAACACATAGCATTTATTTCACATACAATTTATTGTAAACTAGAAATTTTCAATAGTTCAGTGAATAAATGAAAATCTGTTTGTTACAAACATCCTACATGAGTAATAAGAAAAGGAGTTTCAGAGAATGTGGGCTAATATTAACACTGTATTTACAAAATGCTAACTAATTTTTCAGGAGAAGGAAATGGCAACCCACTCCAGCGTTCTTGCCTGGAGAATCCCAGGGACGGGGAGCCTGGTGGGCTGCCGTCTAAGGGGTCTCACAGAGTCGGACACGACTGAAGAGACTTAGCAGCAGCAACTAATTTTTCAAGTGTGTATTTACTGACATATTTTTAGGTAAGCAGGAATTTAAAGGTAGTTATCGTATTTCAATACTGAATTATAATGACGTTAATGTTATTTCTGAGTGTTTGTATTCATGCTGCTGCTGCTACTGCTGCTAAGTCGCTTCAGTCGTGTCCGATTCTGTGCGACCCCATAGACGGCAGCCCACCAGGCTCCCCTGTCCTTGGGATTCTCTAGGCAAGAATACTGGAGTGGGTTGCCATTTCCTAATGTGTGGAACATAACTTTTAACTTGTTTTATAACATTTTGGGTTATTTGTGAAGGGCCTAAAAGATCCATACTAAATATATAAAAATATAAATATATAAAAAATTCTTCTCAGAGACAAATTTCCTCCGCCTGAAACCCAGAGAATTATCAAAATAAAAAAACATATCTGAACACAAACACATAAGGAAAGGCAAAGAATAGGAAGACAGGCTCTCAGCAGGTGATATGGAGGGGAAAACTCTCTTTGGGCCATAACGAAATCACACTCCTGTATTCTCAGTAGTCTCCTAAGGAGAGGGGAACAGGCACACTTCACAGACACTTCACTGAACTCAGCATCTTAATCTCTCCATCAAGGGGACTGACTGGTCCCCTTCCTGGGAGAAGATTCATCCTTAGGATTAGGAATAGACTTACTTGAAAAGCAGTCAACGGATAGGGGTTGGATATTTGTTCTGTTAGTAATCCTCGAAAGTGCACTTTAGCAACTTGCTAAACGCTTCCTCCACACTTTTTTTCTATTTTTGCTGAGGTAGTGAGAGAAAAAAAATAGAGAAGAGACACAAAGAGGAAAGAGTTGTAGAGAAACCAGAGAAACACATGATTTACAAGATCTGTTTGGAATTATAAGAAATATATTTTATGGAACTGTGAAATGTCAGCCTCTTCATAGAAAGACATTTTGTCGGCCCAGTAGGCCTTTTGAAGAAGACTGTTGTTGAAGATCAAGTTTGGGCAGCGTTTCAGTTCATCACATGGTTTTAATGGTGTTGCGCCCTTCGGACTTGGGTTCTGGTTGCAGCAGCATATTGCAGCCCTGGCTGAATTACTGTCTTGTCTTCCCTTTGTGGAGGTGTTTTATACACAGGAAAGGGTGGAAAAATCTTCCATCACACTAGTTTCAGGAAGGTGGAAATGACAGATCATTTTAATTTTGTCTATACTATTGAGAATATTCAGCTAAACACATTTGGGACTTTTAGTAAGCGAATCAGAACGGAACAATATGATTGGATAAATATTGAATTTAAGGAACTTCCTGATTTTTTTCTCCGTAGCCTATAGACTAAAGTTCTCTTCTGGCTAGCATCTGGATCCAGGTTAGCAGGCCACAATTCATGCTCTGTCTGTCAGAACCTTTCTGCCCTTCTCTGTCTACCTTCAAGTTTTACATTACTACAGCATCCTAAAGGCATTTCCGTATGGATAAAACTCAATATCTTGTAACATATGGTTTATCCGGTTACTTACCTAAGCAACTCAGTAACTTCTGATATTGTTTTTAAATTTTGTTATAAAGTCTAATAAAACATTTCCATTGCAAATAGATGTATGCAAATTTCTATAATTTATTCCATTTATTTATTGTTTGTTTGTTTGTAGGGGCTAACTTACCAAATTTAAGTTTTTATCAGATCACAGGTAAATTTGTAGTACATATGAGAAATACATGAAAAGAAACATGACTGGAAGATTCAGATTCAATAACTGTACGTTTTATAAAGCTGAGGAGGATTTACATAGAGAGGAAAAAGCCCAGAAGGTTCTGCAGGGAGAATGAGGAATTATTTTTTAGCAAAAGCCTCCAATGTTCAAGGCACTCTGCTAGGTATAGAACATTTACTGTCAAATTTAGTCTTTACACCATTCCTGTGAATTAGGCTTGATCCCTATTTTAAAGAAAAACCAATTCAGTTTCATTGAAGTTAAATAATTTGTTCAAGCAGTGAGGAAATGGCAGAGCCCAGGTTTGGACCAGATGTATCTGATTCACTGTTAAAATTTCATCCCTCTAATTGTGTTCAGAATACATACATAATATAATTTACATGTATGTATTGGTGTACACATGTAAATGAATATAGATTTAAACAAACTTATGTAATCTAAAAACATCATTTGTGGTGTTTATTTTAGTTTTTTTTTGGTTTCTGTATTTCTCTGGGTTAAAAAAAATAAAATGGATTTAACTTTTAGTCAAGGCTATGGTTTTTCCAGTAGTCAAGGCTATGGTTTTTCCAGTGGTCGTGTATGAATGTGAGAGTTGGACTGTGAAGAAAGCTGAGCGCCAAAGAATTGATGCTTTTGAACTGTTGGGGAGAAGACTCTTGAGAGTCCCTGCAAGGAGATCCAACCAGTCCATTCTGAAGGAGATCAGCCCTGGGATTTCTTTGGAAGGAATGATGCTAAAGCTGAAACTCCAGTACTTTGGCCACTTCATGCGAAGAGTTGACTCATTGGAAAAGACTCTGATGCTGGGAGGGATTGGGGGCAGGAGGAGAAGGGGACGACAGAGGATGAGATGGCTGGATGGCATCACCGACTCAATGGACATGAGTCTGAGTAAACTCCGGGAGTTGGTGATGGACAGGGAGGCCTGGCGTGCTGCAATTCATGGGGTTGCAAAGAGTCGGACATGACTGAGCAACTGAACTGAACTGAAGGAGAACACTATTCATTTTATGAATTTTTTAATTTCTCATTTCTTGTCTTTGGGAATTTTTTAACCCAACAGTAAATATTAGATTCTTTCCAAGAGATTTTTTTTTTAATTTTGTATCTCACTGATCTTAGGTTTTCATGCAATGAATTAAAAATATAGTTTGAGAAATCAAAAAAATGAACAATCAATCTCTTGAATTCTTTGTTCATGGGCGATAAACTAGACAGAATCACAATTTAATCCATTAATAACATATTTATTGAGTATCTATTATATACCAGGATCTCCCTTAGGTCTGAGTAGACAAGATACAAAATATCTGTGACCTCAAAGAGATGACATTCTAGTGAAGAAGAGAGAAAATAAGTAAGCAAATAATTAAGTGTATAATCACATATATAATTTTAGGTAGCAGTAAGTGCATTAAAGAGAAGGAAGGTAGGTCAAGGAGACAAGTGAATGGAAATGGGGGTATTTTCAGGTAGAGCATGGAGAACACAAAGGCATATCAAAGTGAAGACCTTGAGGACATCACAGAACCATGAAGGGGTTTCTACAAGGACCACTCCAGAGGAGTGGACAGACAAGGACAGAAAAACCCAAGGAAAGAATGAGTCTGGGCAGTGCTAGCAGCTGAGAGAAGGCCAGTGTGGCTGAATATACAGAAGCTGTTAGAAAAGAAGGGAATCCACAGTAGAAGCAGGGTCAGGCTCTGGAGAAAGAGCTTCACTTTTATTTGCAGTGTGATGAGAAGTCATTGGGTGTTTAGAAGCAGGGGAGTAGCAGTACCTGACCTGATCCTATCTGCCACAGTATACCAATACCTCTGATGAAGAATTTTTCAGTGTAAATGTAGAAAAAACACTCTGTCATTCTGTTTCCACATGTGCATTAAACCTGGAACTATAACAAACATGAAGACTTCTAAATAGGGACAAGCTGTGTTTTAAAAATATTGTTCTGTCAAATATCTGTGGAATGGAGTATAATGTATTCTTCAACTTCTTCACACAAAGTAGGTCCTATCTCAGAGTATATACAGATTAATCTGGGTACTAAACTTTCCAAACCAAATGCAAATTTTCTAGAAATAGTAGAATAGTTATTTGACCTAAGCATGAGTTTCTCATTTTATCATTTAACATAGTGAAAAATCAGGTGTGTTGGTATGTGAGTGTGTGTGTGTGTGTGTATACAGGCATATATACATATATATTTAACATAACAAAAGTATATTACTTGACATATACACATATATAATATAAATTATATGTACGTGCGTGCGTGCAAAGTCGCTTCAGTTGTGTCCAACTGTTTGAGACTCTATGGACTGTAGTGAGTCTACATACAAATACTGGAATGGGTTACCATTCCCTCTTTCAGGGGATCTTCCTTACACAGGGATCAGACTCATGTCTCATGTTTCCTGCAATGGCAGGCAGATTCCTTACCACTAGTGCCACCTGGGAAGCCTACAATGCAATATATATATATATAATATATACGTATTATATAATATGTATGCATAAGATATGCAAGTGTATTATATATGATGTTATACAATTATTCCATATTTTATATTCTATAATTATTATACATTACATATTATGTATCATATAACATATATCAAATATATATTATGGTTAGGGTTAGAGATTATATATAATTCAGTTCAGTTCAGTCACTCAGTCGTGTCTGACTCTTTGTGACTTGACCATTATATATAATATGTATTATATATATATCTTTTATACAGTAGCTCATATATAATAGATAGTATATGTATATTATATATCTTATATTAAAATGTATCATATAGTATGTATTATATATATGTTGTATATATTATAATATATATAAATATTATTTTATATAATATATAATTGCAGGAAATCCTCATTGCAGGCAGATTCTTTACCAGCTGAGCTACCAGGGAAGCCCATAATATAAAAGGTACTATATCATTTAGGTTTTTATGTATAATCATAAAATATATTCAACATCATACATATAATGTTATATTTTATATGTAACATATATTTCATATACTATATGATAAATATACTAATATTATATATGCATTGATATAATGGTTAATATTATGTTAATATATTAATTATGCAATATACAGTGTGAAGTGAAAGTGTTAGTCCCTCAGTCATGTCTGACTCTTTGCAACCACATGAACTGTAGCCCACCAGGCTCCTCTGTCCATGGAATGCTCCAGGCAAGAAAACCGGAGTGGGTAGCCATTCCCTCCTCCAGGGGAGCTTCCCAACCTAGTTATCAAACTTGGGTCTCTCTCACTGCAGGCTGACTTTTTAACCATCTGAGCCACCAGAGAAGCCCATAAAATACAATACATTATATATGTATATATTACATATATAACACTAAACCATTATTTTTATACTTTCATGATGACCTTAACTGTTGTTGTTCAGTTGCTGTGTCCAACTCTTTGCGACCCCAAGGGTGTAGCACTCCAGGCTCCTCTGTCCTACACTACCTCCCAGAGTTTGCTCAAATTCATGTGCATTAACTCTGTGATGCTATCTACCTACCTCATCCAATGCCTCACCCTTCTTCTGTAGTTTCAGTCTTTCCCAGCATCAAGGTCTTTTTCAATCAGTTGGCTCTTCACATCAGGTGGTCAAAGTACTGGAGTTTCAGCTTCAACTTCAGTCTTTCCAATGGATATTCAGGACTGATTTCCTTTAGGATGGACTGGTTGGAGCTCCTTGCTGCCCAAGGGACTCTCAAGAGTCTTCTCTAACACTACAATTCAAAAGCATCAATTCTTTGGTGCTCAGCCTTCTTTACAATCCAGCTCTCACATGTGTGCATGACTCCTGGAAAAACCATTACTTTGGCTATATGGACTTTTGTTGGCCAAGTGATGTCTCTGCTTTTTAATACACTGTCTAGGTTTGTCATAGCTTTCCTTCTGAGGAGCAAGCATGTTTTAATTTCATGGCTGCAGTCACCGTCCACAGTGATTTTGGAGCCCAAGAGAATAAAATTTGTCACTGCTTCTACTTTTCCCTCTACTATTTGCCATAAAGTGATAGGATCATATGCCATGATCTTAGTTTTTTTTAGTGCCGAGTTTTAAGTCAGCTTTTGTTCTTTCCTAATAAACATACTTTGTACGAATCACCAATTCTTAATTTTATTTTCAGAGTACTCATTGCAAGTGCATGGAAATACAATTCATTTTTGTTTATCTTTTGTATTGCAACCTTGCTGATCTTAATAGTTCTAAAAGTTTTTGTGTTGATTTCATAGAATTTCCCATATGTAAGATCATGTCATGAGCTAGTATAGATAGTATCACTTTTTTCTTTCCAATCTCAATGACTTTTGTTTTTTTTCCTTATCTGTTATCCTGAATAGAACCTCCAGCAGAGTATTGAACAGAAAAGGTGAGAGTGGATAGCCTTGTTTTGTTTCTGATCTTAAGGGAAAGACATTACGTCTCTCACCATTAAATATCAGGTTGCTTAGGCTGGTCATAGATGTCATATATCAGTGTGAGAAAGTTCTATTTTATTCCCATTTGCTGTGCATTTTAATCAGAAAAGGCTGTTAGATCTTGCCAAGTGCTTATTCTGCATGTATTGAAATGATCATATAGCTTTTATCCCTTATCTTGTTAATGTGGTACAGTACATTGTTTGAGTTATAATTGTTTGTATTTTATGTGTTTCTGGATTCAGTTTGATACTACTTTGTAGCAAAATCTAATCTGTATTTTGTATCTGTATTTATAAGGAATACTGGCATATAAATCTTTACTTGTGATATCTTTGAGGGGGGTTATTACTAATTCAATGTTTTTACATATTATAATTTTTATATTCTCTATTTTTGAATCAATTTGATTATTATTTTCTAGGAATTTGCTCCTTTTTGTCTAGGTCATCTAATTTGTTGTCATAGAATAACTCATAACTTTCTTTTTTTAGCTGGTGATGTTGTCCAGTCACTAAGTCATGTCTGAGACTCTTTGTGACCCAATGGACTGCAGTGCACCAGGCCTGCCTCTCTGTCACCATCTCCTGGAGTTTGCCCAAGTTCATGTCCACTGAACTGGTGATGCCATCCAACCGTCTCATCCTCTGCTGCCCTCTTCTTTTCCCTTCAATCTTTCCCAGCATTAGGGTCTTTTCAATGAGTTGGCTATTTGCATCAGATTTTTGATTCAATTTAAGTGATAAATATTTTCTAGGAATTTGCCCATTTTTGTCTAGGTCATCTAATTTGTCATACAATCACTCCTAACATTCTCTTTTATTCATTTTCATTTCTTCAGGGTTGGTAGGAAGGTGCCCTTTATCATGTCCAGTTTTAGCAGTTTAAGTCTTTGTGTTTCTTTTGGTCAGTATAGCTAGAGATTGTCACTTATGTTGATTTTTTGAAAGAGTTAATATTTTATTACATTGACTTTCTTGATTTTTTTCTATTCTATGCTTTATTTATTTATTCTTTTATCTTTATGATTTTCTTTCTTCTATTAGCTATGTGTTTAGTTTGGATCTTCCTTTTCTACTTTAGGTAGATGACTAAGTGATTTGGGATCTTTCCTTTTTATTACTATAACCCTTAAGCCTTAAGTTTCCTCTTACTGTTTTAGCTGCATCACATACACTTTGGTTTATTTTGTTTTCAGTTACATTCATATCAAAGCACTTGCTAAATTTTTTCATGATTTTTTCTCAGAATCATTGGTTAATAAGCAGTGGATTCTCTAATTTCCATATCAGATCAGATCAGTCGCTCAGTTGTGTCTGACTCTTTGCGACCCCATGAATCGCAGCACACCAGGCCTCCCTGTCCATCACCAACTCCCAGAGTTCACTCAGACTCACATCTATCAAGTCAGTGATGCCATCCAGCCATCTCATCCTCTGTCATCCCCTTCTCCTCTTGCCCCCAATCCCTCCCAGCATCAGAGTCTTTTCCAATGAGTCTTTTCCTCTTCACATGAGGTGGCCAAAGTACTGGAGTTTCAGCTTTAGCATCATTCCTTCCAAAGAAATTCCAGGGCTGATCTCCTTTAGAATGGACTGGTTGGATCTCCTTGCAGTCCAAGGGACTCTCAAGAGTCTTTTCCAACACCACAGTTCAAAAGCATCAATTCTTCGGTGCTCAGCTTTCTTCACAGTCCAACTCTCACATCCATACATGACCACAGGAAAAACTATCGCCTTGACTAGACGAACCTTTGTTGGCAAGGTAATGCCTCTGCTTTTGAATATGCTATCTAAGTTGGTCATAACTTTCCTTCCAAGGAGTAAGTGTCTTTTAATTTCATGGCTGCAGTCACCATCTGTAGTGATTTTGGAGCCCAGAAAAATAAAGACTGACCCTGTTTCCACCGTTTCCCCATCTATTTCCCATGAAGTGATGGGGCCGGATGCCATGATCTCGTTTTCTGAATGTTGAACTTTAAGCCAACTTTTTCACTCTCCACTTTCACTTTCATCAAGAGGCTTTTTAGTTCCTCTTCACTTTCTGCCATAAGGGTGATGTCATCTGCATATCTGAGGTTATTGATATTTCTCCCGGCAATCTTGATTCCAGCTTGTGTGTCTTCCAGTCCAGCGTTTCTCATGACGTACTCTGCATATAAGTTAAGTAAACAGGGTGACAATGTACAGCCTTGATGTACTCCTTTTCCTATTTGGAACCAGTCTGTTGTTTCATGTCCAGTTCTAACTGTTGCTTCCTGACCTGCATACAAATTTCTCAAGAGGCAGATCAGGTGGTCTGGTATTCCCATCTCTTTAAGAATTTATATTTTTTATTTCTCAAATATCCTTCTGTTATTGATTTCTACTTTTATTCTGTTGTGGATTGAATACATGCTTCTGGTGTTAATTTTAATGTTTAATAAAAGTTATTGAATCTTGCTTTATGTCCAAACATTTAGTATATCCTGGAAAATGTTCAATGTGCATTTGAGAAGAATGTATATACTGTTCTTGTTCTGTGAAGGTTTCAGAGTTTGCTATGAAGTCCTGATGTTTTATACTGTTGCTCAAGCATTCTGTTTCCTTGCTGAGACTCTCATTTAGCTGTTCTATCCATTTTGAAAGTGGAATATTGAAGTCTCCAAATATTGTAATTGAATTGTCCCCATCTTTCTTCAATTCTGTCAGTACTGCTTCAAGTTCATGTCGGTTCTGTTTGTAGGTGCATACATGTTTATGCTTGTTGTACTTTTCTGATGAATTTTCTCTATTATTATAAAAAGTCACTCTTCATCTCTAGAAGCTCTTTTTGCTTTAATGTCTCTCTTTTCTGATGTTCAGTTCCTTTGTGGTTATAGTGTGCAGGTTGTTTCAGATTGCACAGTTGAATCTACAGTGTGTCTCCTGCGTGGGATTTCCTTGATGGTCTAGTGACTAAGACTCCATGCTCCGAATGAAAAGGGCCCAGACTTGATGCTTGTCAGGAAACTAGATCCCATATGCTGCAACTAAGTATTCTTATGTTCCCATGCTGCAACTAAGGATTCTGTGTGCCATAACTAAGACCCAGGGCAGTCAAATAATAAAATAAATAAGTATCAAAAAATAAGGTGTGTTACCTGTACTTCAAATATGACAATCTTTGCCTTTTGAATGGAGCGTTAATTTGCATTTAATGTTATTGACATGGTTGTGTGTATTCTGCTATTGTGTTTTTGTTTTCTATATAACTCATGTATTTTCCCTCTATTCCTCTTGTTTTCCTTCTCTTATAGTTACTTGAGTATTTTCTGATGAAATGCTTTAAATATCTTACTGATTTTAGTCGTATTTTGTGTTATTTCCTTAGTAGTTGCTGTCAGAACTACAATTTCCTTGTCAGTATTTTATACTTTTTAGTGTATAGGTTTTTCACCTCCTTAGCTAAGTTTATCCCAAGTATGTTATTCTTTTATACAATTTTAAATGAATTATTTATTTCTCTTTCTGATAGTTTGTTACTAGTGTATAGAAACGAACAAAGATTAAAGACAAAAATATTGTAGATGACTCTATAACTAAAATGAACAGTAAAGGGATAAGCATGAAAATTTCAAACATGACTTCAAAGACATAAAATGTGAGGGAGGAAAGTAAAAAGTGTAGATCTTTTAGAATGTGTTAGAACCTAAATGACTACCAGTTTAAAATAAGTGGATATAGTTGTAGGTAAACATATAAACTCCATTGTAACCACAAATCAAAATTGGACAGTACACAAAAAGAATGGAAGGAACACATGAATACTGCTAAAGAAAATAATCAAACCAGAAAGGATGAAAGAAAAGGAGAAAATGAACAGAGAAGAACTACAAAAGTAACCAGAAACAAGTAATAAAATGGCAATAAGTACATTCCTGCTGCTGCTGCTACTGCTGCTGAGTCGCTTCAGTCGTGTCTGACTCTGTGCCACCCCATAGGCAGCAGCCCACCAGGCTCTGCCGTCCCTGGGATTCTCCAGGCAAGAACACTGGAGTGGGTTGCCATTTCCTTCTCCAATGCATGAAAGTGAAAAGTGAAAGTGAAGTCACTCAGTCGTGTCCGATCTTAGAGACCCCATGGACTGCAGCCTACCAGGCTCCTCCATCCATGGGGTTTTCCAAGAAGAGTACTAGAGTGGGTTGCCATTGCCTTCTCCAAGTACATGCCTATCAATAACTATTTAAAATGTTAAGCTAAACTCTCCAGTCAAAGGACATACTATGGCTGACTGGATTAAAACACACACACACACACACAAACAAACAATAAAATAAGGAGACTCATATGTACGCTGCTTATTTTAGAGACTCATTTTAGAGCTAAAGATATACAGAGACTAAAAGTAAGGGATTGAAAAAGATATTTTATGAAAACAGAAATGCTAAGAAAGCCAGGGTAAATATTCATGTCAGGCAAAATAGACTTTAAGCAATGTCTATAACAAAATATGGCATTATATAATAGTTAAAGGATCAATATTATTATTATTATATTGATCTTTTAACTATTATATAATGCCATACTAAATAAAATATGCTTGCTCCTTGGAAAAAAAGCTATGACCAAGCTAGACAGCAAATTAAAAGGCAGAGATACTACTTTGCCAACAAACATACACCTAGTCAAAGATATAGTTTTTCCAATAGTCATGTATGGATGTGAGAGATGGGCCGTAAAGAAAGCTGAGAGCCAAAGAATTGATGCTTTTGAACTGTGGTGTTGGAGAAGAGTCTTGAGAGTCCCTTTGACTGCAAGCAGATCAAACCAGTCCATCCTAAAGGAAATCAATCCTGAATATTCATTAGAAGGACTGATGCTGAAGCTGAAAGTCCAATACTTTGGCCACCTGATTTGAAGAGCTGACTCATTTGAAAAGACCCTGATGCTGAGAAAGATTGAAGGCAGAAGGAAAAGGGGACAACAGAGGATGAGACAGTTGGATGGCATCACAGACTCAATGGACACGAGTTTGAGCAGACTCTGGGAGTTGGTGATGGACAGGGAAGCCTGGAGTGCTGCAGTCCATGGGGTCGCAAAGAAGCAGACACCACTGAGCAACTGTACTGAACTGAACTGAAAGGGATCAATAGGGCTTCCCAGGTGGCTTAGTGGTAAAGAATCTGCCTGCTAATGCAGGAGACAGAAGAGATGTGGGTTTTATCCCTGGGCTGGGAATATCACCTGGGGTAGGAAATCGCAACCCACTCCATTATTCTTGCCTGAAAAATTCCATGGACAGAGGGCTCTGGTGGGTACAGTCCACAGAGTCACAAAGAGTCAGACACAACTGAGAACACGTGCACAAACACACACACATACATACACACACACAAAGGGATCAATAAAGAAGAGGCTATTATACTCTAAAATCTTTGCACTCTATAAAGGAATACCTAAATATATAAAGCAAGTATTATTAATGGATATAAATAAAGAATTTGATAGTGATACATATAATAATAGGGCACTTATTCACCATTTCTTGTTTTTATTCCTGCCTTTGTACTTGAGTTTCAGTCTGGTACCATTTCCTCACTTCAGTGCAGTTTTATTTACACTCACTTTACCCCCTTATTGTCAAATATATTACATTTCTATATGTTAATTCTCAACAATATAATTGCTTACATGTTGTTTTACTAATTTCTTTTTAAATGAGTTAAGAGAAGAAGGTATAAAATTGGCAATTACCTTGTCTTTTGTAATTGAATACATAATTCTCTTTTGAGTGCTCTTTTTTTTCTTTTTCTTTCTGTGGATTTGAATTTCTGACTATTGAAACTTGATTTCCATCTGAAGAACTTCCTTCAGTATTTCTTATACAGCAGGTGTTCTGGAAACAATTATCTTGGAATTTGTTTCACTTAGGAGATGTTTCAAAGAAGGCAATGGTACCCCACTCCAGTACTCTTGCCTGGAAAATCCCATGGATGGAGGAGCCTGGTAGGCTGTAGTCCACGGGGTCGCTAAGAGTCGGACACGACTGAGCGACTTCCTTTTCACTTTTCACTTTCATGCATTGGAGAAGGAAATGGCAACCCACTCCAGTGTTCTTGCCTGGAGAATCTCAGGGGTGGGGGAGCCTGGTGGGCTGCCGTCTATGGGGTCGCACAGAATCGGACACGACTGAAGCGACTTAGCAGCAGCAACAGCAGGAGATGTTTACTTCACCTTTATTTTTTCAGAGATAGTTGTTTCTTTTTTTTTTTTTTTTATGACACTAGTTGACAATTATTTTCACTTTCAGGACTTTGAATATGTCACCCCACTGCTTCTGACCTCCATTGTTTCTGATAGAAAGTCAGTTGTTAATCTTTGTGTAATTTCCTCATGTGTGTGTCCTTAGTCTCTCTGCTTTCACAGTTATATTTTTAATTTTGGCTGCTCGCAGCTTGACTATGATGTGTCTGGGAGTTAATATATGTACTTGCTTTTATCTTACTTAGTTTGTTGATTTGGGGGGATGTTTAAAGCTTTCATCTAATTTTGGCAGTTTTCAGTTATATTTCTTTGAATATTTTCCCTGTCCATTTCTCTCCTTTACTTCTTGAAAATGAAAGTGAAAGCCACTCAGTCGTGTCTGACTCAGTGACCCCAGTGGAATGCTCCAGGCCAGAATACTGGAGTGGGTGACCTTTGCATTTCCAGGGGATCTCCCAAACCCAGGGATCAAACCCAGGTCTCCCGCATTGCAGGTGGATTCTTTACCAGCTGAACCACAGGGGAAGCCCCAAAATACTGCAGTGGGTAGCCTATCCCTTCTCCAGTGGATCTTCCTGACCACTGGGGTCTCAAACTGGGATCTCCTGCACTGCAGGCAGATTCTTTACCAACTGAGCTCTCAGTGAAGCCCTTTTCTCAAGTCACTCAGTTGTGTCCCACTCTTTGTAACCCCATGGACTGTACAGTCCATGGAATTATCCAGGCCAGAATACTGGAGTGGGTAGCCTTTCTCTTCTCCAGGGGATCTTCCCAACCCAGGATCAAACCTAGGTCTCCCACATTGCAGGTGGATTCTTTACCAGATGAGCCACAAGGGAAGCCCAAGATACTGGAGTGGATAGCCTATACCTTCTCCAGTGAATCTTCCTTACTCCAGAATAGAACTGGGGTCTCCTGCATTGCAGTCGGATTCTTTACCAAATGAGCTACCTTTACTTCTTATATCCCCATTATATGAATTTTAGTGTATTTATTGGTGTCCCACATTTTTCCAAGACTTATTTTCTTTTCATTCCTTTTTCTCTATTCTTCAGATTGTAATATATCTATTGAATCAATATTAAAGTTTTCTCATTCTTTATTTCTGCCTGCTTATATCTATTTCTCAGTCCTGCTAGTAAATTTTTGATGTAGTTGGATTTTAATATCAGAATTTCCATTTGGAAATTTGGAAATTGAAACATCCAATCATTTCTATATCTTGTATTGATTTACATTATTTTATAATATTATCATTATATCTTCCTTTAATTATTGAAACATAGTTAACTATAGTATTTGAACTTATTTACAATTATTGCTTTGAAGTATTTGTCTGCTAAATTCAACAACTGGGTCTCTTCAAAACCAGCTTCCATTTTGATTTTTTATGCATGACTCAAAATTTCCTTTTTCTTTGTAGTTCTTAATTTTTTGTTGTTATTAAAAGCTGAAAACTTAAATTGTATGTTTTAGCAGCTCCATATAATATTTTCCCAACTCACACATGCCAGAGGTTGTCATTATTTTTTGCCTGTTTGTTTGCTTATTTGTTTAATGACCCTGTTGAACTAATTTTGGAAATCTGGTTCTCTTACAGTTTGAAACTTCAAATCTCCCCACTCAGATTATAAACCTCATTTTTATATTGTTGTCTGGCTTGCTAGGCATTGACCCTGCATCAACATAAGCCACTTATTAGTCAAAGGCCATATTTAAGCCCACTTAGCAAGGCTAATTTTACCTTTTACCACTGGATGTATATGTAGCTTGAAGGTAGCTACCACGGTTCAGGGAGTTCATTTGTTTGTTTATCTATCTGTATATCTATGTATTTACTTAATATGTTTCAGCCAGTGACTAGGCCCTTAGAAGTATCGTCTCTGATTTCTCCTGAAAGGGCACCATCTTGAACATGCACACAGTTTTCCAGATTACCAAGGATGATGATATAATTTTTATGTTTGGGTTCGTGGGAGTTACATTTAGGTTAGAATAGGTAATTAGGATTAGTTATTACACAGCCAGTGTTTGGTCGAAAGTCGTATTTAAGGCTTTCATGCCCGTGAAGTTCCACGTTGATAATTATGTAGGTGGTTTGGGCATGCTTTCAAGTAATCATTTATCTCCTTGTCACCCTGGTCCAGCATGAGCACTTGCAATAATCCTTCTCCGATATCAAGCCTGGAGAGGAGAGAGGGGTTAATGGAGCAGGTAGAGGCTTCATCAACGCAGATTCTCACTGCTATTACTGAGTTTCAGTAGATTTTCTTGAACAAATATTTCTTAACCTGTGTATGCTCTTGGGATACTTTTCATAAACTACAATTTTTTTTTCTTATTTTCACCAGTTAAGTTGCTGTTTTACTAGAGAGAGGGCTCAACAAGCTTCTACTCCAACATTCTGAAAGTACTAATCATTAACACCAGTTTTCAGTATAAAATTTGTCTCTGAATTTAGCTTCAGGGGACATCTATGAGGTCCATTTGAATCCTTGCTTTATGTACCTTTTTTCTATTGCTAATTTATTGAACTTACTACCAGAAGACTCCAGGATAACTGTATAAACCATGGTCATTGCTAACTTCTAAGAGGAGCCCAAATAAGTACTTGAGTCAGTCATTTATTTTTTGAACTCCATGTGTCAAGAGAAAATAAACCTTCCACTTAGAGACCATTACATAAGTACCCTAAGCTGAATTCTTGATGACAAAGGTACTCCTTCTGGGATAGTTACAAAGCCATCAATCAGATTATTTATTTGAAGAAGTAATGAGGTTGGGAAAGTGAATAAAGATAAATCATTTGAACTTAGTTTCTAATCTGAAAGCTACTAAACTACCTTTATACTGAGTCATTGTCATACTTCATAATGCCTGCAGTACCCCCAGTTCTTTTAAGTAGTGAAATCCAGAGTACAAGACAGCATTACTTCTGAAATTACATCCTAGGGTATCCTGGCCATAAATACCTATTACCAAAGGCAATCTGCATGTGTCTCTTTCTTAGAACTTTAAAAAGCCTAGCTATATATCTTGCATTTTCTACAGAGAATTATCCCCAAACATCTACATTGGTTAAGATAAAATGAAGTTTCCATTCTAATCACAAATGAATTTGCTTTGTTCATATTGTATAGCTAACTTA
This sequence comes from Bison bison bison, assembly GCF_000754665.1. Classification (NCBI taxonomy): domain Eukaryota; kingdom Metazoa; phylum Chordata; class Mammalia; order Artiodactyla; family Bovidae; genus Bison; species Bison bison. The sequence goes on along the minus strand of NW_011494796.1, from coordinate 7,266,756 downwards.
TGGTTCCCTGACTCTTGCTTTTGTTGTTTTTTTTTTTTTTTCTCTTAATTTAATAGAAAATCCAATTGTTTACATATAAACATAGTATAATTGCCACAAGCAAGTGAGCATTACAATGAACCGTTGGCATTTTTTGGAGTTAAAGAAACCCATGATTTATGAGTGCTTCTCAGGTATGATTGATACAGACAATTTTAACCATTTCCACCTAACATAATGTTAAAGTTTTCACTTTCTGATCAGCCAATTTGATCCATGTCAATGAAATGTATCACAAACTCATTTCCCTTTTTTTTCAAACTTATTAAAGACAAGAAGCTACAAATGTCATTATTTAAAATACTTCCCCCTTAAAATGTTCCCAGCAGATGTTTACGTAGAGAAAATGCTGGCTCTCTTTGCAAGACACAGAAGTGACATTTCTTGAGGGTTCTAGTTGAAAAATTTGTCTTTAACATCATGTTTTTAAACATCTGCAAAAACAAAATAATCTTCATTATCTTGCAAACTTGGAGAAAAGCAAAAAACACAGCCCCTTAATCTTTGAAACACTCTTTGATGTAGTGACAAATAAAAAGATTCCAACTTCTCAGAAGAATTTCTCTGTGACTCCTGAATGCCATAGTCAGAGTACTGTCTTTTTTAAACATTACTAACTTACTTGATTAATGAGAAAAAACCTAGCAAACACAAGCCTAAAATGTGTTTCCTCCCTAAGTTGTTGATTTTTCTACATTTTCCCCTCTATGCAAAATACAATTTTAATGGTCCAACACCCATTGGAAGATGTGAAATACAGTGTAAAAAACTCTACTAGACTAGTTGAGGAAACTTGAGCCATAGTTTCTAATACTCAGAGTGTAAAATTCTTTTTATTTGGATATTTTCTTCATTCCTTATGTATTCCAAGACATTTTTTTTCTCATTTTTTAAAAGCAAATCAGAAAAATAATGAATTCACTTTCTGAGATTCAGCAGTTAATTGAGTGCTAACTAAAGAAGAACTGAGCATAGCTCAAAATGATTTGTTGCTTCTTACAAAATAATATTTTAAACAAATAATTCTAGCTATCAAAAATTATTTTTTGTTTGTTTCTTTTTTTTTTTTTTGCATTCTATTGTTATAGTCAAAGTTTTGTCAAGGTTTCACTCTACTCTTTCCCCTTTCTCCTATATTTTGCCCTCCATAATTTCCTCTAGGAATTTTTCTGGACTGACACCCCCTCATAAAAATTCACAGCCATGCAGTTTCACCCAAGGACTTCAAGATACTTCTTAAGTAAGATCCAAGGTTTCTTTGTGGAACTTTGAATTTTCTTACACTTTTAAGGTCTTTCTATAGTCTTAAAGTCTCCATCAGTTGCAAGGAACTATAAGCAGAGTAAAGTTTACTAGAACTCATAAAATGATAGTGCAAAGCTTACTGTGTAAATCCCTTCACTATCTTATTTAATTCTATATTTGGCTTCATGACAAAGACAGAAAATGGATATTTCATGTGTGTCAAAATAAAGTTTCTAAACGTTTCATCCATGACTTAAATGGGCAATACTAATAGTGAAACAATTTTTTCAGTCTTTCTTTTAGAAATTTGTATCTGTCTGTCAGTGTCCATGTCTGTGTCTTACTTATAAAGCTAAAGGAAAAGACACTGCATTAAATTTAGAAAATAAAGAAACAAAAAAGAATAAAATTTTCTTATCAACTAGAGATACTTGCTGTTAACAGGTTAACATGCCTCTACCTAACATTTCACATGTATGTATATATGTATGTACATATATATATAATGCCCATATACATATATATATATATATATGATGCAAAACAGAGATCATTATGCCTTTTTAGGATAATTCTTGTGTCAGAAAATATTCCTCAAAATGATATCTTTATTTGTTCATGAAACCTATCATACTTTTGTACATGAAAATTGCTAACAATGTTTTGCTCTTTTAGGAATGATGCCATTGGACTTCACTGGTAGCACAGTGATAGGAATCTACCTGCCAGGGCAGGAGACACAGGTTCGATTCCTTGTCCAGGAAGGAATGCCATAGCGTAACTGAGCCCGTGTATCACTACTAAAGCCTGAGCACTTTAGGGCCTGCAAGCCACAATTTCTGAGCCTGTGTGTGGCAACCACTGAAGCCCAGGCACCTAGGACCTGTGCCTTGCAACAAGAGAAGCCACCACTGTGAGAAGCTAACACACCACAGAAAGGAAGAGTAGCCCCCACTCTCGGCATCTAGAGAAAGCCCGCATGCAGCCATGAAGACCCAGTACAACCAAAACTAAATAAATAGAATGACACCATAATAAACATCCTATGTTCAAAGTTTGTAAACATACTACTTATGGTAGTATGGTAGATATATAGAAATTAAATTAATAAAACAAAATGCATAAATATTCTTGATTTTTGACAAGCTGCTTTTAAGATACTATTGATAATTTATACTTTCACCTATAGAAAGTGGCATAATTCACCAGAAACAAATCTGGTCAAATTTAGCTGAATTATTTTAATTGTTAGGTCAAAAAACAAACTCCAATATTACACTGTCCTTTTCTCTTTACTGTTAGGTTGAAAGTCTAGCATTCAATATTTGCTTATTGAAGATTTATGACCTTGCATATGTAAATTTTTATTAAAATCTTTTGAATATTTAAATGGAATGTTGAATATCTTATTCATTGGGTTTTAAGTCTTTAAGCATAAATGATAATAATTCTTTGTCTTTTTAATTTGTTGTAAATATATTTCCATTTTTTTATTTTTAGCTTTGCCTTAAGGTTACAAGAAGTATAAAAATTTTATATGTTAATATCTACCTGAAATTTTCCCAGTACTTTTACACTGTAGCAATTCCTTCTCCCTCCTCAAATTAAGTAATATAATTGTTCATAATTGTTCTGAGCTTAAAGGAAAAATTATTTTATGCATGATTGTAATATAAATATTTAACATACTTTTAAAAAATAGTAACCAGTTTTCACATGATGATTTATTGAGTAATTGATCACTTTCCATGTCTTTGAAATGTTTTCACTATCATGTAAATTGAAATACAAACACACAAACACACCAACCGAAAGATATTTACTTTAGAATCATAAATATTGTTTTTAATCCCTAAGTGTATTCCCGAGTAACTTCTTTAATTGTTGTAGCTTTAAGTTTTAATATAATTGCCTGGAGAATCCCAAGGGCAGGAGAGCCTGGTGGGCTGCCACCTATGCAGTCACACAGAGTTGGACATGACTGAAGTGACTTAGCAGTGAGCAAAGTAAGTATGCCTCTACTTACGTACATTTTCAAGTATGTCTTTCTATTCTCATATATTTATTCTTCTAGATTAACCTTAGAATATATTTGTAAGTTTTAGAGCATTTCATTGGAGTTTGCACTAACCATATAGCAAGTGGTTATAAGAATTGCTATTTCTTCCAGTCTCAGTACACCTTCCAGGAACAAAGGGACATTGGGATACTAATATATGCATTTGTATTTGTATATTTTATTTTAAAAAATTATTCTGTGCTTCTTGTACCTTCCTTTGTACGTTTCTGTGATTTAATTGTAAGTTTACATATATATTTCTCTTTGAAGTGTTGAAGTGTTAGTTGCTTAGTCACGTCTGACTCTGCGACCCCGTGGACTGTGGCCCCCCAGGCTCCTCTGTCCATGGAATTTTCCAAGCAAGAATACTGGAGTGGGTTGCCATTTCCTTCTCCAGGGGATTTTCCCTATTGCAGTCAGATTCTTTACCATCTGAGCTACCACTTCTGTTAATCCTAAAAATTTAATGTTTTGGACTGCTGTAAGATCTTATTCTTTTTCTTTTAATAGGTTCTGGATTCTTATTGATATCTTATAGGAAAGTTATCAATTTTTCTGTATGTACCAGCTATTTTATCATTTTATAAAATGCCATTAGTTCTCAATATGTCAGTGATTTTCATGGAATTACTAGGTATGTTACCACATTATTTTCAAATAAAGTTTTTGTCTCATTCTACCTAATAAACATTATTCTTGTTTAATGTATTATTATATTGACTAGAAGTTTCAAAAATATTGAGCAGTGAACAAATTGTAGGTATTATAGTCATGCTTCTGTCTTTAATAGGAATTGTTAAATTTTTTCTCTATTTATTATCTAACTACAACTGGAATTTTTGTCCTTTTTGGTTAAGAAAGCAATCTTTTTCTCATTTTACTGGGTTCTGGTTTTGCCTGTTTGTATATTGATTTTGTTTTCTGTTGTTTAATTTTTTTATTGAAAATGGATGAGTTTGGATTCTGAGATTCTGGTAGCTTTTGTCTGTTCTTTAGGTGTATTTGTGTTTCCTGATATGAAGCATCCTATATATCCCTGGGATACACACTATTTGGGAATCAAGGATGATTATTTTAAGACATTATTACTCTTATTTAATACATTTATAGTTTGATAAATCTCTGGGGATATTTCACCCTACCAATTGTTAGATTTGTAACTCTGAATTATTTATTTAAGAAAAGGCTTAGAAAACTAGGCCTTAGTTCTGTAATTTATAAACTGTGACTAATAAAATTGCAAGGATTGCCTGAGATGATGCTTCTTAACCTGGTTCCAGAAATACCACAAGTGCACAATAAATAATGTAATAATGGTAGTAGTAATAGCGGTAGAGTTAGTAGTAATAGCGGTAGAGTTAGCATTTTTCTTAGAACTTTTGTGGCTTTATTTTTATGAGATATGAGAATTCCTAATTTCCCTTTGTGTCTCCCTCAGGATTTAATAATAAGATTGGACTAGCTTCAGAAAAGGGATTAGCAGCATGTTGAACTTTTCCATATCTAGTATGGAATAACTCTTTTTCGAATTTATTTTATTGAAGTATAGTTGATTTTCAATGTTGGGTTAATTTCTGTTGTACAGCAAAGTGATTGAGTTACATATTCTTTTTCCTATTCTTTTCCATTATAATAGGATACTGAATATAGTTCCCTGTGCTATACGGTAGGACCGTGTTGTTGATCAATTACATACATGTAATAATTGGCTCTACTTCCTAACTCCCAGTCCATCCCTTCCCTACCCTCCTACCTTGGCAATCCCAAGTTTGTGCTCTATGTCTCTGAGCAGGTTTCTGTTTTGTAGATAAATTCATTTGTGTCATAATTCAGATTCCACATATAAGATATCATGATATTTGTCTGTTTCTGACTTACTTCACTAACAAGTAAGATAATCTCTAGACCCATCCGTGTTGCTGCAAATGGAATTATTTCATTCTTTTTTATGGCTAAGCATATCCCATTGTGTATATGCACCACCTTTTCTTTATCCATTCATCTGTCTATGAACATGTAGGTTGTTTCCATGTCCTGGATGTTGTAAACAGTGCTGGAATGAGCATTGGGGTGCTTATATCTTTTTTGATAACAGTTTTGTCTGAATATATGTCAAGGAATGGGATTGCTGTATCATATATGGTAACTGTATTTTTAGGTTTTTGAGGAACTTCTATACTCTTTTCCATAGTGGCACGGTTTAGTTCAGTTCAGTTGCTCAGCCGTGTCTGACTCTTTGCAACCCCATGGACTGCAGCACGCCAGGCTTCCCTGTCCATCACCAACTCACCAATTTATATTCCCATCATACGGAATAACTTAATTGGTATGGAAATTATATTTTCCATGGAAGCTTAACAGAACTCACTGAAAGAATTTCATGGTTTCAGAGCTTGATTTAGGTAATATTTAATTTATTTTTAAATTTTAATGCTAATCTTTCAATCAAGCAACACTGATCAGATTTTTCTTGTGACAGCATCTTTTTGGTTCTGCCTCTTCTGGCTTCCTCTTTCTTGTCTGATTACATTGGACCCAGGCAGAGAAAACCAGTATAATCTTTTCTTTCTTCCCCGCCCCCACCCCATGTCAGGATAGCATTATTTTAAGGTCAGTTGATTAGCAATCATAATTCCATCTACTACCTTAATTCCCTTCTACAATGTTAGATAACATATTCACAGGTTCTGGACATTAGTGTGTGGACATCTTTGAGACCTTGTCAGGGTGAGCAATTTTCTGCCTACTACATGCAGGAAGTCAAGAATTCAAAAGCAGCTGTTGAACACAGGAAGAGCATGCAGAGGGATTACACGTGAAATAAGTCTAAAAATAAGCAGGAGCTTCTGCAATGAAGAAGGCATGAAAGAACATTTCTAACAAAGGGAAAAGCATATGCAAAGGAATGAAGCAAAGTGAGTACAGCGAGTCTGGGTTACCTGGCTAAGCACTGAGTGATTCCACAACTCTGATCTACTGCTTCTCTGGTAACAAGGTTCTCCAGAAGACAGCCTGTGAACATGTAGGTTTATCCCTGGCACTGCTTAGACTCCTATGCTGCATTCCATTACCCTGCTTTCTGTCACATGAGAACTTCTCAATTAGTGTTACAAGAGGACAGACCCTGGGGTCTCACGTGTTGAAAATAAAGCCATACAAGAAAAGGCTCCAGATTGCAATTTACTTACAGACTTTTGGGGGCTTCTGTTACCCTGACCGTGGCTAGTGGTATAGATTCTTGTCACATATCCACATATGCAAAGGCAGTGATGACAGAAAATAGCAAGTACAAGAGGAAGTGGAAATAAAAAGACATCACACACACACACACACTAAATGTATACAGACATCTTAAAAGCTTATGATAAAGCAAATATAATCTGCTGGAAGATGTTCAAGTCCATGTGAGACCTGTGTGTTTCACTGCCACCTAAGTACATCAAGAAACAAATGGTGAGCTCTACAAGGCACGAAATCCTAAACTTGATTTAGAAGGTTATAATACCCATTATAACCTGGAGAAGGAAATGGCAACCCACTCCTGGAGAAGGAACCCACTCCTGGAGAAGGAAATGGCAACCCACTCCAGTACTCTTTCCTGGAAAATTCCATGGATGGAGGAGCCTGGTGGGCTATAGTCCATGGGGTCGCAAAGAGTCTGACACGACTGAGCGACTTCAAAAAATGTCAATACCCATTAACACCCTTACTCTAAGAAATTCTGAAAATGAAGAGCAAACAGACAATGTAAATCTATGTAAAAATTTAAAGAAACAAGAAATGCTTTTGTTGGTTGCTTTAGTTATAGATCCTGATGGAAGCAAAATTATCTGTGTCACTTACATTATATCCAAAACAAAAATGAAATGATACTGGGGAGATAGGGCTGAACCCTGGGAATCAACCCTCTGGTTATCTTAGATGGGTTCTTAGGGTTTGCTCTTTGTTTTCCTATGACCTTGAATTTTCTTTGTTAATTGAGCATTGAGTTCTCGTGTACTTGAAGCGTTTTCATGATGACTCATCACCGTCTCTTACCCAACTCAGTTCTAACTTCCTATCCATCAGATCAGATCAGATCAGATCAGTCGCTCAGTCGTGTTCGACTCTTTGCGACCCCATGAATCGCAGTACGCCAGGCCTCCCTGTCCATCACCAACTCCCAGAGTTCACTCAGACTCACGTCCATCGAGTCAGTGATGCCATCCAGCCATCTCATCCTCTGTCGTCCCCTTCTCCTCCTGTCCCCAATCCCTCCCAGCATCAGAGTCTTTTCCAATGACTCAACTCTTCTCATGAGGTGGCCAAAGTACTGGAGTTTCAGCTTTAGCATCATTCCTTCCAAAGAAATCCCAGGGCTGATCTCCTTCAGAATGGACTGGTTGAATCTCCTTGCAGTCCAAGGGACTCTCAAGAGTCTTCTCCAACACCACAGTTCAAAAGCATCGATTCTTCGGCGCTCAGCCTTCTTCACAGTCTAACTCTCACATCCATACATGACCACAGGAAAAGCCATAGCCTTGACTAGACGAACCTTTGTTGGTTGGCATGGATAGGAAGTTGGTCATAAGGAAAGTTATGACCAACTTCCTATCCCTGCCAATGCCAAAATATTCACCATGTGGAGAGGAGATTTTAATCAGTCTTTCTAAGTATTTCATATGTGGATGCCCTCTGAATAAGATAAGGAGTTTATTCTTAAGTTGTGTTGTTAACTGTTCCCTCTTGCACAATGACACAGCTCTGAAACTGACCACACAGGTCTCTGAATGTATAGAAGATAAAACTAAGACAAATATCTCCACCACCATCATTTCTGCTCATTGTGTGGGGCCAGAAATAAGCCCTACATAGCTCTGGCATGTGGAGCTCTGATTCAACTAAATGCCAAGAGTCCAGATAAAATGAAAATGTCTGACATTGAATTGACTTTCTACAACATCCCCTGTTATTTTGCAATCAACTGTGTTTAACCATCCATTTATCCACATGCAAGTCTTAAAAAAAAATCCATGTTAGTTTCATGTCTTTGAAGATTCATGCAAAAAGTGGGCATTCATCAGGTTTAAAATTTCTTTTGTAAAATTTTCATGTAAAGACAGCTGAAAAAAATAAATTTAATTAACTAAAATAATAATAAATAAATTTTATTGATAAAAATTAATAAACCAATCTAGCTTTCCTTTTCATTTGGTCCAGCCTTCCTTTCTCTTCTTCCCTCTTGGCCCCATTGTCAAGGATCTACTGTGTCCCAGGTATTGTGGTTGTGTGCCAGGGATCTGTACAAAGAATGATGATGTACAGAACATTATCGTCAGTGTCTGCACTTTCAATTTTTATGAGGCAGAATCTAGAGACCTAAGAAAGCAAAGAACCAACAATACTGTGGAGGGGTGAGGAAATCACTTAGGACAGTAAGCCATAAAGTAATGATAGTTTGCAGGAGGAGAAATATAGAAAAAGGGATTATGGGGATAGAAAAGGTGAAAATGAAAAAAGGTGGAAAAGAAAAGGCAAGACAATTTTGGAGCAAAGAGGTGCTAGCATAACTGAAGTCTAAAGCACATGAATAGTTGAGGAAAGGGGAATTCTAAAATTGTTTCCCAGTACTTCATAGGTGGATCCCTTGTGAATGAAACAAGGAGTTTCTGTTTCATTAATTTGTACTGTGAAATCCACCTCTTATATGAGATTTTATGGGAATGCATAGAAGATCTAGCTAAAATAAAAGTATCTGGATAGTCCATGACAAATGCTATTCATTATACTTTATAATTCTTTTTGAACAAATATAATTACAACAAATAATATAATCTATGATCATTAATTGCTTGAAATACCTGCAAGGATTTAACTTCACTTATGCTTAACAAAGTGCTTATAAATTTTGTTTGCCCTGTTGAACCTAACATGGACAATGTATTTTGGGGATTTATTTCTCCCAAAATTGTGTGTGTGTGGCAGGGGGTTGACAGTATGGTCTCAGGATCAAGAAACAGCTTGAGTATTTGACCAACTCAGGAATACAGGATTACACGGATTTAATTCTACTCAAGATAGTTTTATGACAAAGTACTTTGCATCAGCCCTTGATAGGTATGTGTCAGCTCCCTTCTCAACAGATAGTAGCATTAAAATCCAAGCTTTCTCCCATTGGCATTATTTTTCCTAGGGTTTACTCAAAAAAATAAGTAAATAAAACAGTAACAACAACAACAACAAACAACATCTGTCTTCACCTCAGCTGTCTGTTTCTCTGCTTCTCCCATTTTCTGTTGCCAGTTTTCATTTTGCTTTTTCTAGTCACACAACAGGAATGGATACAGAGAGTGATGTTAAAAGACAAGCTATACAAATACAAACCCACACACGATGAGGGTCCTATATCCCTAGAACTCAGGCAGTAGGAATTTCCCCTGCCATACCACTTCAGCCTCCTCTGGGGGTAAAGGATCTCCTGTTCATTTCAGGGAGTTTATTTCTGTCCTGTGCCACTAAAGATGGGGTCTGCTTGACCCAGATGGGACTCAACACAGTCTCTGAGGGTGGGCAAGCTTTCCCTCACTGGGATAGTCCACACAGAAAACTGACACCCTCCTTCCTGGGAGGGAGAGTGAAGAACACTTTCCTGAGAACAAATGTGCTTTTCAAAGGTGCAAAGGTCTGGCAGGGGGAGAAAGTGGGGATGCAGGGGCGGGTGATATTGAAAACAATGTATTTTTCCTTCGCTGTCAATCACTTTGCCCTGAGGTTTCTCACCCATTGGATCAATGGCATTAATTGTTTCAAGAGGACAGCAAATGCCATGTAGGACAAAGAACTCATTGCTCAGCTTGAATTTCACACTAACTTTTTTTTAAGTCCATGGTCTTAAAAGCCTAGCTTTGTCAAGCAAATAAAAGATTTCTAAATTTCAAAAACTTCCTTCTACATATCCCTAATGGAGCTTGGGGGTCTGATCACAGAGGTTCACTGTAAGCCAGCAAAACTTAAAGGCAGTCCCTGCTAAACAGAAAGAGAGAGGCTCCCTGGGCCAGAGGAACTTGAAGTAATTAAGGCAGCACACATCTAAGGCTTGGAAGTTAGTTGAGTCCTTTTAGGGGCAAGAATCTCATGTCCCAGGTGTTAGATTCAGAGTGTGCCAAAGCAAGAAAATAGAAATTTCAGGTACGACAATGAGGCAGCTAAAACCAGAAGTGCCAGGTAACTCACTTTAAATTCGGAACTTAGGAGTCTGTGATTGTTCCTCTGGTCCACGCAAAGGTTGAGACCCTAGACTAGGACTGGGAGAAGAAAATGACTTTGATGGGTAAACGTGGAGGATGAGGGACAGAAAGGAGTCTAAGGCATTGCTTGCCAGCTTGGATATAACAATCACTCAGTGAACACAAAGGAAGAAACTACTTTGGCGTGTGTTGCATATGAAGAATCTGAGTGACATCCGGACATAAACACTTATCCACTTATCAGGAGTTAGACAGCCACGCCTGAAGCTGAAAGGAGAGAGTTTAGAGCTGAAAATACAAATGACTTTTATGATCTTTGGCAGCCTATAGGATGCTAGGAGGTTACAAACAAGATTGCCAGATCTAGCATCACCTGGAAAAGTTGTGAAAATACAGATTCCTGGGCTCAGCCTCTAGTAATTCTCACTTAGCAGAGCAGGTGTGATGGCTAGGAATCCACATGGTTAGAAAGCAGATTAGAAATCATGAGGAATTATTCTGACATGTGCTTCATTTTGAAAAACCATTGAACTGAATTACATTGGTGGATATGGAGAGTGAGAAAAACAAAAGGCTAAGCACTGATTTTGTTGGGACCCAGCATTGGAGAGAGAGAGAGCTTCCAGACAGAGCAGCCTGTGAAGGAGACTATAAAGGAATGATCAGACAGGTTGATGGGAAAGCAACAGAGAGAGAGATGTCAGAGAGTGAGGCTCTTTATCCGCCTTTTGTACTATGAGTTCTAAACTGCATTATCATTTCCCTGGTATTATTTTCTCAAAGATAAAAATGTTCCTTCTCTATAGACTACTTCTCTATAGACTCCTTTTTTTTTTTTTTTAAAGTATCCTTTTGAGGGAAAAAAAAAAGCATTTTATTAAAAGCAGTAATTTGTTACTGCTCTAAATGATCTTTTAGAGTTTCTAAAACACAGTGTCTTCTTGATAAAGCTGCTCTGTGAGTGAATTATTAGGCTGCTGGAAGTCCTGGCCAGTGAACAAAGACATAAAACATAATGTGCCGAAGTTGGCTAATGCAAAGTGCTGGGGTGTATCTGCTAATTAACATGCTGCTGTTAGCACTTTCCCCCTTTCTTTGTTTCCTTTGGTGATTTCTGCTAGAAAGAAAAAAATTATACATTACTTGCAAAAAAACTTTTTGAGGCTCAAAAAAAAAGCACATACCTTTGTGCAGACAGACTTTACACGATGACATGTTGAGACAGCTCTGTGCATTGCCAGCAAGGTGATGTTCACTGAATGACCCCTTGGCGAAAGTCTCAGCCAGAGACATAGTGCATGGATGATAAGGCATTTTACTTTTACTCTTTTCCACTCTCTCAGGCCATGCCTAGGTTTTCCCAGCTAATGTGATCTGAAAGAGAGGAAATGAAGGCATTGGCTATAAACCCACAGCCGCCTCCACACCTGGGTTGGCACACACCTGAATGAGGCTCTCACCTACCTCTGTCCTTCCTGTTAAAGACATCGAAAGAGACCTTGGAGGACCACAAAGCCTTCAATATGTTGTCATTGCAAAGCTGTTAGGGATTTCACAGCTGACAGCAGTGCATCTAATTACTGAATTATTAAACGGAAGGCCCCCGCCTAAAAAAGCAACATCCTGTCACTCAAGAAGATAAATTCATGTGAAAAGCAGAGGTACAATTAGGTCACCTCGCTCGCTTCTACAGACAAGTTTGAAATATTCAAACTCAAGGGGCAAGGAAACTTAATTGCCTCGGGTACCTGCTTCAAGTTGAACCTGAAATATGAAGCACACCGTGTTTTCAGCTCCTGCGCCAGTTGCTGGGAACAACAGTCTCAGCCTTCTGCTATTTTGCATTTTTGTTTCAGGCCCAAATATTTTCTTCTGAAATTAGACTGTCAACCCACAAAATCATATCTGAGAGATTTCTAAATAGAAATAAATATAGGTGGAGGGGGCAAGGCATAGGCTAAAGGCCAAAGATGACTAAGAGGGAAACTTTCAGACAAGCAGTTTTCTGCATGAACCTTTCTTTTATTTTTTCCTGGAAGAAGGTTGTAAAAATCCCCTACAGTCTCTGATAAGACTGTAAAAATCTCAGTCTGGTCAGAGAGAAGACCACTAGCTGGGGTAATTTCTCTTTTTGTATTTATGTCCTCAAAGGGCATTTCCATTTGGCTACAAAATGCAACTTATAGAGCTTTCACTGTTTGTCAGGCTCTATACTTAAAAGCTTTACTTTTTTCGTATTTTATCTCCATAATATATCTATGAGACAGATGCCACTTTAGAGAAGGGAAAGCTGAGTCACAGAGAAGTTAAGTAATTCACACTCTCCAAGTAATATGGCTAGAAATTGAGGGAGCCCAGACTAAAACCCAAGAGCACTCATCCTGAAACTGCATGTGTATTTAATTGGTCATTTTACTATTTGTGACTCCATGGACTGTAGCTCACCAGGCTCCTCTGTCCAGGGGACTCTCCAGGCAAGAATACTGGAGTGAGTTGCTGTGCCCTCCTCCAGGGGATGTTCCCGACCCAGGGATTGAACCTGTATTTCTTAAGTCTCCTGCACTGGCAGGCAAGTTTTTTACCACTACCACTGCCTGGGAAGCCCAAAGGAGATAAAACAGTTGGTAACTTTTTCCTGCCTTTTTTCTATTTTCATGTTTATAGGATATCTCCCTGCTAATACCTTCACTTCCCTTTTCAGAGAACATCCCACCTGAACCATGTTACCTGTCCATGCATTTGTCCCTTCGGCTAAAGGAGGCAGCTAAAGGGAAAGGGTGCTTTTCCATTTGCCTTTGTATATTTACTGTATTAACCAGACTTCTCCAGAGAAACAGAACCAATAAGATACTAAAAGATATTTGTTTTTAGCAATTAGCTCATGTGATTATGAAGATTGGGAAGTCCCACAATCTGCTGTCTGCAAGCCAAAGACTCTGGAATTTGGTGACATAATTTAGTCTGAATCTGAAGGTCTGAGAACTGGGGAGCCAATGCTGTTAATCTCAGTCTAAAGGCAGGGGAAGGTGAGGTGAACTGTCCCGTTCAAGCAGTGAGGCAGAAGATGGGTACAAATTCCTCCTTCCCTTACTTCCTGTTCTATCCAGGCCCTCAACAGATTGGATGCATCCATGTGTTCTTATGCTTTTATGACACTCCCTGGAGTGAAAGCGAAAATTCCTCAGTCATGCCCAACTCTTTGCAACCCCATGGACTATGCAGTCCATGGAATTCTCCAGGCCAGAGTACTGGAGTAGGCAGTCTCTCCCTTCTCCAGGGGATTTTCCCAACCCAGGGATGGAACCCAGGTCTCCTGCATTGCAGGCAGATTCTTCACCAGCTGAGGTACCAGCGAAGCCATCCATGTTGAAGAGGATGATTTACTGAGTCCACTGATTCAAAAGCTCATCTCATCAGGAAACACCCTCAGAAGCACTCCCAAAAGTAATATTTAATCTGGGCACCCCTGGGCCATTCAAGTTGATATAATCACACCCAGACTGTTTTTTTTTTTTTTTTTAATTTCTATTCAATAAATGTTTTTGAAACTGAACCCAAATCATTCAACTGCCAATGATTGGTTTTGTTTTCTGCTGTCTGTGATGGGCTGAGTATATTTACCCATGTCGTTAACCAAACACACGGCTCCAGGTCAGCCAGGAAGACTGATCCTGAAGAACATTTATGATGGGACCTGCCTCTGCAGAATCATTCAGAAGCACCCGGTCTTTCGTTCTTCCTGGGTCTTTGGTATGTAAAAGTTCATCTTGAAGACAAGCTTCTCTAAAGAGATGGTAAAGACTCATTTATTCAGATTAAGGCTATAGGATTCTTTCCATATTTCCCATATACTGCTAAATTATATATGTATGTATATATATATAAATAAATTATGTATTATACATATATCCACATCTACCCAGTTTATATATATATAATATATATATATATATATAACGTGAGTCTCAGTGAACTCCGGGAGTTGGTGATGGACAGGGAGGCCTGGCATGCTACGATTCATGGGGTCGCAAAGAGTTGGACACGAATGAGCGACTGATCTGATCTGATCTCTGATATATATTATATATCCACATGGTTTCACTTCTTCAAAATGGCATTTGACATTCTTCCATGTATAAACCAAGCAATCAACACAGACTCCAGAATCAGAATGGCATAGTGGTTAGAAATAGTCTCTAGATTCAAATTTCCTAAGTCTAGATATCATTTTTTCCTTTTACTCCTGCTGCGGCTAAGTCGCTTCCGTCATGTCTGACTCTGTGAGACCCCATAGATGGTAGCCCACCAGGCTCCCCCGTCCCTGGGATTCTCCAGGCAATAAGACTGGAGTGGATTGACATTTCCTTCTCCATACTAGTAGTGTGATTATTCACCTCGTTACCCAGTTTGTACACAGATAATATATCCAAAGTCATGTACTTGCTCATCATAGATCAGGGATTTAAATGATGTGCCTTTACTAATCACACAAAGGGTCAATTAATTTTTTGTCAGTTCATCTACTTGAAGACCTGGATTTGATATTTTTCTTTTAATCCTGAGAACCTCGCACATAGTAAATGCTCAGTAAATTTATGTTGAATAGATTTTGATTATTGTCAAAGTTTGCCCCATCCTAGGAAAAAATTCTAAAGAAATAGTATCTTATGGTCCTAGAGGCATGGCTGTTTCCAAGGTAAAGCAACAATCAAAGTTTAGTTATTGAAAATTATGTTTTCTTCCAGTATAACTAAAGTGTACAATGGCAAGCTGAGAATAACTTGAAGGCCAGAAAACTACAAACATGTGAAAAATGTTAACATCACATTTTTAGGCTTATTAGAAACGGTCTAAATAATTATAGCAGTCAAATTACTGGTGGCTTTTGGCTCCTATCCAGGAAGAAGGTCATGACCCCACATACCAGGACCCTGTGTGACACAAGTGATTGACAGGAAGAGGAAATAGATTGATACCTTTCACATGGGAATCACAGCTTGTTGCAAGGATAAGCAAAACACATATCTGGATTTTTTTGGGAAAAGTTCATTTTGTCCTGATTCAGATTCTTTGTTCCCAAAGTTGTTTAACTGTGGTTATTTATGTGTGTGTGTGTGTGTGTGATAAAACAGCTGACTACCATAATAAAATACAGATCACTTGCTGCTGCTTAAAATCATCATTGGATATGTCTTTGTTTTCTTTTCATTGAAGTAGCTATTGGATAGTTGACTCCAGGCAAAGAGGAAGCTATTTCTCAAATGGATTTTTTTTTCAATCCCTACATAGGAAATTATTAATTTTTGAATCTGTGGATAATTATCTCCAGTCCATCCATGAAGACTGTAGAAGTTACTATTTCAAAGGGAATTTTGTAAAGGGTAAACTGCCACAGCTTCTCATATGTCTGTAATAATGAGCCATAAGGATTCCATGTTGCATCTCCAACTCTGTGCTTTGGGTTTATTGGCGTACCAATGACCCAACACTCAGTGAGTAAGAAAAGGGTTTACCTTATATAGTGGGGTTTTATTCATAGCCAGATGACATACTTCTCAGCTTGAATTCTGTGACTCATGAAAAAATTTAGAGATTCACAAGAAGATAAGAACTAATTTATCTGTAAAGTCCACTTTGTTTCCAGATGCAGCACATATAACATTTGGAAGTTATTTTGTTGTAAGGCAGAGCTTAGTAATCTTCAAATTAAATACATCTAGGGAGCTTTTAGATGCTCACCACTTCTCCAACCAACTGGGTGGGGCCAACGAATCAGTATTTTATATAGCCCCAGGTTATTCCGATGTCAGACATTACTGAGCACCATTATTAGGTCAAAAACTTTAGATATACAGATTTTGATTATGCATTATTGATGCTTTTATCATCATTATCTTTAGACTTTTTGAAAATAAAATTCATATTGCCCCACTTGCTATTAAAGACTGAAGAGATCATTTTTAACTTGAATATCTATCTGAATCAATTTTCATTTCAAATCTCCTTTGAGTATAGAAAATATGATAGTCATTTTTTGAAATATTTGCATTTAGTATATTCTCATATTAAATGAGAGAAAATCCTTTGGGAAACACATCAAAATATGAGATACAGGGTATTCTCATTCACTTTTATCAAATAAATACATATTATTTTACTTTCTGTTACATTCCTAGTAATAAGAATGCCTGAATAGTGTCCATAGCACCAAAGGATTCACGATTAGTGGGAAAACCAGTGTGTGCACAATAACTGCAATACTTTGAGATAACTGCACTATTCAAGTGTATGAGGTATGGTCAAGGGGTAATCATAAAGTTTCCAGGGAGAAATTAACTTTGTGCTAGAGTGTGAAAGATATTCAGAAGGATCCCATGTGAGCAACAGATGAGCTTATGGAGAAGGGCAAGTTCCTAGACAAGGTGAAATTTATATTGTTTTGAAGGGTTGGGAGGGTTTCCCTGGTGGCTCAGAGGTTAAGAATCTGCCTGCAATGCAGACCTGGGTTCAATCCCTGGGTTGGGAAGAATCCCAGGAGGAGGGCATAGCAACCCACTCCAGTATTCTTGCCTGGAGAATCCCCATGGACAGAGGTGTCTGGTAGGTTACAGTCCATGGGGTCGCAAAGAGTCAGACATGACTGAGCGACTAAGCATAGAGGGATTAGGACCCAGCCTGGTAGCGTTGGATCACTGAGTGCTTTGCAACCACCACTACTGTGAAGGAAGGACTTATCCGCTCAGTGGCTGGAAAGAAGTGGGCATGAGACACATTAATTTAAGTTTTTAAAAAATATTTTCCAATGAAAGTAATGAATATCAAATTCAGAATTATTTCTGGCTACTTAAATTCATTCATTTTTCTTATTTTATACAGTATGGTCAAAGCTTTTCTAAGTCATTAATTCTTCAGGCCATTTTTCTATAATTTTATGACCATATGATTATATTTTCTATAGTTATATTTTCTTGAAATAATACATTACACAAAGGCTAGCAGTCCCAGAGGATATGTACTAATATAGCATTCATTAGACCATAAAGACCAAGTGGAAACAATTGCTTTCATAAGTTTATATTTTATTGCATGCACAGGTGTTTTTGTTTTGAAGAAGAAACTCAGGTAAAAAGTATGATTAATTCTCATGCCATCCCAGAATGCCAGCTACAGAGAAGTTTTCCCCAATTTTAAAGAGAATAGAGCACACAGATGTTCAGGTCACGGTGACAGAAAGAAAGTGTTCATGACCCGCACTAGGTTACTTCTCTCCAGATTGTCGAAATGGCTTCTCAAAGGATTCCAGGGTCGGCACCAATCCAGAGCATTCCTCTGTATTTATGTGCAGACCTGGTCTGATAGACAGATTCCGTGTTCTCTCATTTTGTCATAGAAAATCCCATCCCAGCTATGTTACTGAGAAAACTGGAATAATTCAGAAATATTCACTTGGCACCCAAAAGGGAGAGTCAGCTAATCTGCCAAACACAAATAATCTTCAGTGAAGTCTACAAGCAATAAAGTACACACTTCATACAAAGGAAAGACATCTTGGAGAAGTGGAGTGAACATTGAACTAGAAACCAACAAACCAGCATTGAGGTCCTGCCGCATACTAGTTAGATGATCAGGAAGTCATTCATATAATTGACAAACTTGAAACTCATGTTCCTTAACTTGAGATAAAGTAATGCTTTCTTTTTTTGTACTCACAGAATCAGGAGAACCAAATCAGTGCAAAAGGATTTTAAAGCCTGAAACACAGACAAAGATGAATCACAGACTTTTTGTTGCTGTTCGTTATTTTTTTGATTTTACAGTTTGGCGAAGGAAACTCTCCTTAAGGCAGCAGTGTTGGAACCAGCAGAAAAATACAGGTAAGCAAAAAGAAATTCCTAGAGAGAAGTCATGTAAATTGTGGATTAAATCTCCCTGAATTACCTTTTACATAATGAGGTGATACGTTAGAAATAATTTTAAACCTGTAGATTCTAGTTATCAAAATAATTTTGCTACGTATTTAAAGTTTCCATAAAGTCTACAAGTTTTTCAATTTATAGATGCCTCATTTATAAACTTTAGCTTTATGCATAAAACTCTATCAGGATCTCAAAATTTTTAATTAGCAATATATAAGAATTACATTATTGGATCAAAATATATAAGTGCCATCAAAGTTTTTGATTCACAATTCCAAGCTAATATCTCAAAATCTGCACTAATTTGTAAGCCCATCATCAATGTGTGAGTAAATCTGTTTCAGCATTCCTTGTCAGCACTGCATATTTAGATGTTTAAAAATTAATGTTCTCATTATTTTCTTTTGCATTTATTTAGTAACTTAGAAATCTGGTTCTTACTTTAGTTATTTCTATCCTCCTTTGACTAGTCTCTTCATTCCATTTCCCATTTATTTATTCATACATTTCTAAAGATTTGTATAGCTTATTAAAATATTAAGACCATAACTTTTTAGATATTTTATTTGCCCAACATAATTTCTTTCAGTTTTTTAAAGTGTTTGAATTTGCTTTATGCTAGTTTTCACTGCAGAGAAAGTTTTCCTCTTCATTTTATCAAAATGATAAGAATGATAGCACATTTCATTTGTGACCTCTCCCACTGGAAAGCATTATTATTATTGTTTGGAGCTGAAATAAAGCTTACAGTCTCCACACATATAGTTCTGCCCTAACTTCGGGCAATCAACAGGTATTCAATGAAAGACCCATTTACTCAAGACATATAAGTTAGATCCTGACTGATCTAAACATGTAATGTATTTTGAAGAAAATGTTACTTTCTGGTTGGAAAGGAAGGCAAAATTAAGAATAAAGCTGCGGTTCTTCATTCATAAAGTCCTCATTATGTCCATCACTCACCAAGCAAAGATTTTCTTTCACTATATAAAATAAGGATGACAACTAGATGAGAAACTTAAAGTCAAACTTGTAGATTCAAAATCAGTCTCATAAATAGATTTTTATTTTATTATTTCTGAAGCACGTTACAGAGATAATAATCATAAAAGTGAAACTATTGAATTTTCTAAGTCTAGGATTTTAAAAATATAAAATAAAATTCTTTTAAAAATCTAGGATTTTAAGAAACTAGATTAGAATTCCAACACGGCAAATACTTTATCTGTTTATCCAAAATCAACACACCTCTTCTTTTTAATAAAAACATAAAGTATATTACTTTGGAATTGCAATTGCCCATACCCAACAGATGAGGTATGGTTTACCAGAGTCAATCATTACAATATCCTATTCTCTTTTGGTAAACAGTGTTTATTTCTGTTTCCCTTGAATTAAGGAGTGTACTTGCCACCATTTCTGGCCTGTAAAGTGAGAAGAGAAAATGACATTTCTGGGAAGGAGAAACCTTTCAGTCCTAACCTGATTCTTCCCTGATTAGGGTACTGGTGGCAAGATGGAACATCTGGATTGTGGCAGCCACACTGGTATCAGGAGAACAAGGCCAAGAGAACAGCAGAAACACATGAAATCACTGGAGAGTGTGTCAACGGTGGGATTGCCTACCGCCAAGGGTATGTTCTGCTCGTTATGGTTTTAAGATTCTGAGTTCATTCATGAAAACCACTACAGAGGATATAAACAAGATGTATGAAATTAACTAATAAACTAGATATGAAAAACTGATAATGCATACACTTGAAAAACAATGGAGAAATCACAGTGAACACAAAACTATGAGGCATCACATGAAGAAATAAAGTAGGCAACAAGCCTGAACGAAAAGCTAAGGTTCCCACATCAGGGGATGTGCTGCTGAGTAGGAAATATGCAGAGAAGTCTATCGCAGAAGCTGAATACAGAATCAGGGTTCATCAAACATTTGTGAAAGGCCATTTACATGATAGAGAATCAGCAAATCCAAAGATAAGAAAAACTTATACCCAGGATAACAAAGGTAATTGAACAAATACACAAATAAAGAAATCCTTAAATTAGGAGCAATAAAGGGTGGAATGACTGTCATTAAAAGAAAAGAAATAAATAATTAAGCAATTAATAATAAAAAGAACAAAATAGAGATTTTGCAAGCAGAAAATATGTCTGTAATGATTAGTGTCAACATTTGCATAAATAATCATGTCTAAATAATTGTTGTATCTACTGAATAGCAAGTATAGTATTGAACACCAAATCAAAAAGATCTAAAGTTAAACTGAGCAATGTGTGTGGATCACAAAACAGAAAAGGTAGGAAAAAGGTGCCAACTAGAAGTCTAAATATTTTAAAGATAGATACATATTTTCTAACATTCTCTAAAAAACACTTGTATATTGAGCAGAGAGAATGAGGAAGAAGAACTATTTGGAAAAAAAGGTAGCAAGAGATATCCCAGACTGTTATATGAATACTAATAATAAAATACATACATATATACATAAATAAATGACATATATTCTCAAATTGAATGAGTACACAGAGTACTGAGCAGGATAAATTTAACTAAAAACAAATCAAAAGTCACATCAAAACACAATGAAATGAAATTTCATGTTAATACTGAAAGGAAAATACTCTTAAAAGATGCCAGAAGAAAAAGAATCATTGTTTATAAGGAATGGAAATCATACTGACACCAGATTTCACATCAGCAGTGCTGAACACAAGAACACAATAAAGTAACACCTTCCAAGTTCTGAGAAAAATATTTTGAACCCAGCATGCTATATTCAGCCAAACCAGCCAAACCATAATTTTAAATGGAAAGGGATAATAAAGACTTTTTTCAGATGTGAACAATTTACAATGTATGAAATTTCTCTGAAAGAACTATAAGAAAATTTACTTCAAAGTAAAAATGGAACAGGTAATATTCATGAATTACTTTAAACAAAAATGAAAAATGATAGCATGTTTTTACCAATTGGAAAATTTATTCCACAATATTAAAGTGTAGAAATGTGGAATGTGAGAAAAGAGAGGACAAATTTACTCAGATGTATGATATAAATAGTGGTGAATTAAGGACTGAATATTATAATTAAGACACTAGAGATACTTAAGTAGTTAGAAAATATAAAGAAAAGTTTAGAAAGAGTACTGCCCAAATCCACAATGGTAGTTATATCTAGGGGAAGATCCTGGAATATATTTTGCTGAAGGATTGGGAATATCGATCAAATTAATTTTAATTGCAGTGTTTCACTTATTAATAGGGAGATGGGTTATAGAATTTTAATAAAAATTAATGAGTAAATAAAAGCAGGATATAAGAATTATAAGGTACACTTACTAAATAACAAGAAAACAATTGCATTACCTATAATCACTTTGTAACCAAGTAGGACCCTATGAGACGTTCTACCCTATGAGACAAAACCCCCCACCCAACCATGTCCTCCACCTGTCTCTTACATGTGGAAAAACCTTAGCCAAAGAATAAATTTAATGAGAAAAATGAGAAAATGGAGACACAAAACAAATATTTAAAAAGACAAAATTATAATACTTTAGCCATGAAACACAGAGAAGGCAATGGCAACCCACTCCAGTGCTCTTGCCTGAAAAATCCCATGGACAGAGAAGCCTGGCAGGCTGCAGTCCATGGGGTCATGAAGAGTCAGACATGACTGAGTGACTTTACTTTCCTTTTCATTTTCATGCATTAGAGAAGGAAATGGCAACCCACTCCAGTGTTCTTGCCTGGAGAGCCCCAGGGACGGGGGAGCCTGGTGGGCTGCCATCTATGGGGTCTCACAGAGTCGGACATGACTGAAGTGACTTAGCAGCAGCAACAGCAGCCATGAAACAAAGTCAAGGACTTTTAGTTTTGCCTCAAGGGCTAATACTGTGAACCATATCCTTTGAAAAATCTAGTGGAGGTGATGGAATTCCAGTTGAGCTATTTCAAATCCTAAAAGATGTTGCAGTGAAAGTGCTGCACTCAATATGCCAGAAAATTTGGAAAACTCAATGGCCACAGGAGTGGAAAAGATCAGTTTTCATTCCAATCCCAATGAAAGGCAATGCCAAAAAATGTTCAAACTACTGCACAATTGCACTCATCTCACATGCTAGCAAAGTAATGCTCAAAATTCTCCAAGCCAGACTTCAACAGTACATGAACCGGGAACTTCAAGATGTTTAGTCTGGATTTAGAAAAGGCAGAGGAACCAGAGATCAAATTGCCACCATCTGCTAGATCATTGAAAAAGCAAGAGAGTTCTAGAAAAACATCTATTTCTGCTTTATTGACTATGCCAAAGCCTTTATGTGGATCACAACAAACTGTAGAAAATTCCTCAAGAGATGGGACTACCAGACCACCTGACCTGCCTCCTGAGAAATCTGTAAGCAGGTCAAGAAGCAACAGTTACCCATGGCAGATTCATGTTCATGTATGGCAAAACCAATACAATATTGTAAAGTAATTGGCCTCCAATTAAAGTAAATAAATTTATATTAAAAAAAATGAAGCAACAGTTAGAACTGGACGTGGAACAACAGAGTGGTTCCAAATAGGGAAAGAAGTATGCCAAGGTTGTATATTGTCACCCTGCTTATTTAACTTATATGCAGAGTAAATCATGAGAAATGCTGGATTGGATAAAGCACAAGCTGGAATCAAGATTGCTGGGAGAAATATCAGTAACTTCAAATATGCAGATGACACCACCTTTATGGCAGAAAGTGAAGAACTAAAGAGCCTCTTGATGAAAGTGAAAGAGGAGAGTGAAAAAGTTGGCTTAAAACTCAACATTCAGACAACTGAAATCATGGCATCTAGTCCCATTACTTCATGGAAAATAGATGGGAAAGCAATGGAAATAATGACAGACTTTATTTTTGGGGGGGCCCCAAAATCACTGCAGATGGCAATTGCAGTCATGAAATTAAAAGACACTTGCTCCTTAGAAGAAAAGTTATGACCAACCTAGACAGCATATTAAAAAGCAGAGACATTACTTTGCCAACAAAGGTCCGTCTAGTCAAAGCTATGGTTTTTCCAGTAATCATGTATGGATGTGAGAGTTGGGCTATAAAGAAAGCTGAGTGCCAAAGAATTGATGCTTTTGAACTGTAATGTTGGAGAAGACTCTTGGGAGTCCCTTGGGCAGCAAGGAGATCCAACCAGTCCATCCTAAAGGAAATCAGTCCTGAATATTTATTGGAAGGACTGATGCTGAAGCTGAACCTCCAATACTTTGGCCACCTGATATGAAGACCTGACTCATTTGAAAAGACCCTGATGCTGGGAATGATTGAAGGTGGGAGGAGAAGGGGATGACAAAGGATGAGATGGTTGGATGGCATCACCAACTCAATGGACATGAGTTTGAGTAACCGTCGGGAGTTGGTGATGGACAGGGAAGCCTGGAGTGCTGCAGTCCATGGGGTCGCAAAGAGTCAGACATGATTGAGCGACTTAACTGAACTGAACTGGTATCCTTTGAGCCATTTTACAGATACTGAAATCCCCACCAGGTAGATGAAGTTAACTACATGATAACCTGACTGTAACCATGACATAAACTGCTTCATCTTGCACAGTTCTAAGAAGTGGCCTCAAGAAAATGAGAACAAGCCAACCCTGGAACTACAGATTAACTGTAGTTAAAGCAATCAAGGTGATGCTGATCAGACAGCCCATGCCTAATTTCAAGATTACTCTTGGAGCTGGCTATGCTGTTCTGCATATAGCCCCCTCTTTTGCCTGTACACCTTTGAAACTCCCTTTTAAAAGCTCTTGCCCTTGATTATCTGTAAGGAGTTGTTTCTTTAGGACATGAGTCCACCTTCTCCCCAGAATTGCTGGCTTTCTCAATAAAGCTATCTTTTCTTTCCTTCAACACGTGTCTCTCAAATATTGGCTTCTTAAGTGATAAACAGCTGAACTTGAGTTTGGTAACACCTCCATAAAATTAAAAAACAAAAAAGCCCTTATATTTGGGAATTATTTTCTTCCATGGTCTCTGCATATCATCTATTTGTAATCAGAATGGCTGAAAAAATGTTGGCATACTTTTCATTTTATCATTATAATATTAAGTTGTATTCCTATATCACCTATTTTAACAGAAAATTTCCATTTTATAAGTGGGCATCATCCTTTGAATCTCAAAACTCATCAATTTAGTAATGCATACTAATTTCAGAAACTCCACATTTTCTAGGACAAAATCCTGTTGGGCTAGTGCCCACTTCTTCAGTTCAAATGCAACTCAGTCACCAACAACTCCAAGTTTTAAGCCTCAGTCTTATTAGATGGCTTTACAGCATTTGGTGCATACACTAATGACTTCAGATTTTGTTCTCTAATCCCATCTCTGAATTGAATTTGCATATTTAGTTTCCTCCTCTGCATCTCTACTTGAGCATCTGTCAATCATATCAATGTATTGTAAAATCAACTTTTTGGTTTCCAGCCCAATACATCAATCCTCCCTGAGTTTTACCTACCTCAGTAAATGGAAAGGAGAAGGAAATGGCAACTCACTCTAGTACTCTTGCCTGGAGAATTCCATGGATGGAGGAGCCTGGTAGGCTACAGTCCATGGGGTCACAAAGAGTCAGACACGACTGAGCCACTTCACTTTCTTTCTTTCTATAGTTCCTTTTGGAGAAGGAAATGGCAACCCACTCCAGTGTTCTTGCCTGGAGACTCCCGTGGACAGAGGGGCCTGGTAGGCTACAGTCTGTGGGGCTGCAGAGAGTCGGACATGACTAAACAACTAACACATTCACACACACAGTAAATGGCAACTCCATTCACCCAACTGCTCAGGTCAAAAGCCTCATAGTTATGATTCTTCTCCCTCACACTCCTATCCTGAATCAAATGATCCAAGATGCCATGATAAACACCCAGTCCATGCCCTTGTCATCACTCCTCTGGTAGGCTGCAAGAGTGTCAACCTTGTCTCCAAACTTCTATTTCTGTCTCCTATCAATCATCAATCTATTTTCCATGCAGCTCCAAGTTCCTCTTAATGTGAAATGCTTATCATGTCACTCCCCCACCCTCTGCTAAAAATTCTCTAATGACTTTTAAGACCCCAATCCAAAACCTTCCTCTTGGCTCTAAGCCCATGTTTGCCAAGAGTCTTTGAGCCATACCTGTTGATTTACTGTTCCTTGATCACATCAAACAAGCTCTTCTTAGTGAAGTCACACACATTTATTATCATCTGTGTCCAGAATGCTCTTTTCCCAGATAATTTTGTGGCTCACTCTATCACTGTTTTTGAACTCTTGCCCAAATGTCATAATCTCACAGAGTCCTTCCTTGACTCCTAAATCTAAAACTAACCACCAATACTCTCTGTTCTCTTGCTTCTATTTTATTTATAGTGATTATTACTTCGAACAGGTTATTTCCCTATATCTTCCCTCAAACCTAAACTGTTACTTTTTCTACAGGTGAGAAAACTGAAGCTTTGAAGTGACAGTGGACACTATGAGGTTGGAAGCTTAGACCCAAGGTTTTGAAATCAATGGAGGTTCTTTTCATCAGATTGTGAAGCCATGAGGGCTTTGCCTGTAGCTCAGTGGTAAACAATCCATCCACTTGCAATGCAGGTGACATGTGTTCAATCCCTGGGTTGAGAATATCCCCTGGAGAAGGGCAGGGCAACCCACAACAGTATTTTTGCCTGGAGAATCCCATGGATAAAGGAGCCTGGGTGGTGGGCGGCTACAGCCCATAGAATCACAAAGACTGGAACACAACGGAAACAACTCAGCATGCATGCGTGCACAAAGCTCTGAGGTAGCAGGTAAGGAAGAGAGAGAAGAGAGTAGAGAGTTTAGAAGTAATATATTTTTAATATTTGAGAGCGGAAGACAACTCTCCTAATTGTAAATCTCAGTTTTGTCTGGTAAGGAAGAAAAGGTTTGAATACTGCTTAGCAGCTGGTGCCAGGAATTGACCACAGCTTGATGACACTGTTTTAAATGGCTGCAGGTGTGACTTAAAGGCACTAGAGAAGCCAGGACAGGGTGGAGGTCACCCTTTGGATGCCATAGGCTATTAAGGTAATTTGGGAGCTGAGTCAAAGGAAGATGTGGTTTGTTGAACCGCAAATCCGAAGGGAAAGGGAAAGGCTTTGAAAATGGGTGAGGATAAGTATTCCTTTGTCCTATTCAGAGAAAGGGCAAAGTGCACCCAGCTGGACACAATTAAATCTGCAAAAGGTCCAGAGAGTCGGGGGCAAGAAAAAGGAACAGGTAAAAACTGACCTCTATGCCAACTCTGACACAAACCAGTGGTTGCAAAGAATGTGTTGTCAATTTGCATATTTCCAGAAGAGGAGAAGGTGGCTATGCTATCCACAGCAATGTTAATTGAGACATATGTTGAGAGTATCACCTAAAATGAAATACAAACCTCAGTGAAGGCACTCGAAAAGGATTGGTGTTACATGCAGTAACGGGCCCTCAGTTCCTACCAGGCCTTTTGAATTGAGTACTCCTCTTCTCTGCTCTCCACCCTCCTCCTCACTTCTCCTTCATGCCAAACATTACACTTCTTTATCTCAGCTCATATGACTTCCTTCCCAACCCTACTGTGTATTTCTTCTCTCTAGGGCAGAAAATTTTACTTATCTTCAAATCCCCACATGCTTGCATCAATTTGGCATATACAGTATTCCAAAGATATTTGGCCAAGTGATAGTGAATGAATAAGAAGATATCAATTCTCATTCTTTGACTCAAACAGTCAGCTCTGGTCATTTGGTTGAAACCTAAATGTAGTCCATAGAGTAACAATGTACCCATGATTATATGCATGACCATATTCCATTTGTTCATGAGAAAATCTCTATCAATCAGATGATTTGGGAAACCATAACTCAAATGCTCAAGTTTGGATAATAAATATGTCGAAAAATGATGATCTGTAAGAAGAATGGACTCTCACCCTTGAAACTCAAAAGGCTTCTTTGTAAGTCTACAAATAAGATAGAAAAGCTTTGAGGAAGAGGACTGATGACAAGATTTCTTTTTTAAATGTATTATTTTAATACCATTTTTAGATAATGCATACTTATTGTGGAAAAAGTGGGAGGGGAAAAAATTATACGAAACATTAGAGTCAAATCCAGAGATAAGAACTGTTAACAGGTTACAATGTTCACATCAACTAAGTTGAACAATAGGAACATATTATATTTGATGAGCACCTGCATGTGTGTGTGTGTGTGTGTGTGCAAAGAGTCTCCAACTCTTTGCACCCCATGGACTATATAGTCCAAGGAATTCTCCAGGCCAGAATACTGGAGTGGGTAGCCTTTCCCTTCTCCAGGGGACCTTCCCAATACAGGGATCAGACCCAGGTCTCTCGCATTGCAGGCAGATTCTTTACCACTGAGCCACAAGGGAAGCTAACTCAGTTGAAGAATAGGAAAATATTATATTTGAGGAGCACCTGCGTGTGTGTGTATGTATATGCAAAGCTCTATGCATCTATTTCTTTCTAGAATTTCAAAGTGTAAACTTCAAAGTTGGACAAAACCTGATTTTGAAACCATAAGTAAAGAAAATTACTTTTACTCAATCACTTTCCACCTGGGTGATTCCCCAATATAATGAGGATAATAATAACCATTTTATTCTGTACTTATGAAAATTAAACAAGATAATTGATTTAAGAGATCTAGCACAATGTTTTCAAACACAGTCTTCAGAACATTAGCTATTTCCATAGCTAAAATCATGAATATATTATAAATTGTTTTTGACCTATATTTTTACATAAAATCTTTTTATTAAAAGAATGTCAAAATACGATACTTTTAAAATCACTGTGTAAGTTTTCATAATCTGGATGTACTAAACTATATAAAACTATGTCCGTATCTTTGAAAATTTACACTATCTTCAAAGTTTTACTATTGAAAACAACATATAATGGAAAACTTTCATTTGGTTTATGTTGGTAGAACATTTATCATGTGGACTGATGTACTGAACATTGGAATAAGTAATACAGATACAATCACTATTCTCATAGCATTTATGGAAATTAAATAGGCAGTTTGGATAAAGCATAAGGCAATGAATGACACATGAAATAGAGAGTATCATAAGACCATCTATTTAGAAATAGGAATCAGAAGTCTTTTGGGAGGAGAAGGAAATGGCAACCCACTCTAGTATTCTTGCCTGGAGAATCCCATGGATGGAGGAGCCTGGTGGGCTACAGTCCATGGGGTGGCAAAGAGTCGGACACGACTAAGCAACTTAACTAACTAACTAAAGCTCTAAATGGGGTTTCCCTGGTAGTTCAGTGATAAATAATCCGCCTGCGATGCAAAAGACACAGGAGACTCCACTGGTTTGATCCCTGGGTCTGGAAGCTCCCCTGCAGGAGAGCATGGCAACCCACTTCAATGTTCTTGCCTGGAGAATCCCATGGATAGAGGAGCCTGGCAGGCTACAGTCCATAGCGTCACACAGAGTTGCACATGACTGAAGTGACTGAGCACACACACATGCACCAAACGTCTAAGTGGAAACTTACAGGATGAGTACAAAACTTTCCTCAGATAGAAGATGGGAGGAAAGAACTCATGGTGTTCCAAGCAAAGAGAATATCAGATGAGAAGGCCAAGAGATACAAGAGTGTGCAGGTTAATCCAGAACTGGCAGTGGTTCCTATGGGCAAAGAACACAGTAGAGTGAGCAGGGAAGAGTTTTGCTTATATTCATCCTAAGTGAAATGCTTGGACATGTTTTAAAAAGGGAATTGACGTAATGGGTTCAATTGCTGGATCTAACTTTTGCTAGTTTGGCTTCATTTGTCTGAGTCAGAATTATGTCATTCATAAAATAACTATAATTCCTTTATGCCAGGTTTGTCATTGGGTAAAAAGTGAAAATACAAAGTTCCCATGAAAATTATTTTTTTCCTTCACTTCTTCTAAGTATATCTTAGAAACACTAGAAAAATGATCCTGCTTATCAGACATTTTCTATCTGCAAAAATGTAATTCACCAAATGTATCTGGACCACCTGTACCATCAAAATGTTCAACTAGGATGCTGTGATTAGTTACTTTACCTGCCCTCATGGAAGGATGCAGGAAAATAATGTTAATAGACGTATGTGAGTGCTGGATATTTTATCAGGCATTTTATGTAGAATTTCTCATTTTGTGACTGTGAAAACTGACTTCACAAGTTCTATGTCCACAGTGAAAGACTTAGTGAGAGGCAGAATCAAGATTCAAATTTAGGTTTATTACAGACCCGAGTCCAGTCTCTGTCTACAATGTTAAACAGCCTGTAATCTATTATGCTTACCAGATTTTATCCTGTAAATGCTTAGGGGGCATGTTAAGGAAAAGCATTCAACCAAATTTTCTAAATAATAAAACATGAATCAGTAAAGTTTAGCAAAAATGCTTCAGTTTTATAATAAAATTATAATTATTATAATTGTAATAAAATTATAATTAATGCTTTCAGTTGACTTTGTCCACCCATATTTATATTGCCAAGACTCTATAGAGATATTGGAGGAAATAACCAAGTAGATAAGAGAAAGAATTTAGAGACATGATAACTGGAAACATAGAGGTAAATAATCTTTAGGATGATTGAATATCTGTAAAAATTCAAGAAAATAAATGCAAATATTATGATATATAATAATGTAATAAAATATCACATCTAAAAACAGACAAACATGATAAATTTCTTTAGGGAAACATTTGTACAAAGGATATGCAAAACCTATCTAAAGAACACTTTAAAACACTATGGAAAGACACAAAAGTTGACAAGAACAAATTGAGAAACATATGCTTTGGAATACAAACATGTCATGAAGATAATATGCCCCAAGATAAAATTTGTTTAAAACAATCTCAATAATAATATCCAAACATATCTCCTTCCTGGAGTTAAAACATTGCTAATAAAGTTCCACAGAAAACAGTAAATAAGAATAAGCAGATTAATCCTTAAAAAAGGGAGTGTGAGGCATAAAGCCACTTTAATCACATCAACAAGTACTTGCCTATGCATAGACAGACAGTCCAACGGGACAGAATAGAAAATCCAGAAATATATCCAAGTGTCGTGAAATTTTAGTATATGATGTATTTGTTGTTGTTGTTTAGCCTCTGAGTCGTGTCTAACTCTTTATGACCCCGTACACTGTAGCCTGCCAGGCTCCTCTGTCCATGGGATTTCCCAGGCAAGAATACTGGAGTGGGTTGCCATTTCCTTCTCTGGGGGATGTGATAAAAATGGCACCTTAAATCAGAAAATTTTTTAACAAAGCATGTTGGAACAATTGGGTGCCATGTAATAGCTATACATATAAAGATATAATGGCTAGATTATATGATAAACCAGGAAAAATCCAAATAAATCAGAGATCTAAATGTGAAATCAGACAAGTAGAAGAAAACATAGGTGATTACATTTCTATTTTGTGAGCAGAGGGAAAAATGTTTTCCTAATAATTACTCAAAATCAAGAAGCTATTATTTTTTATGTCTCAAAGGACTTAATTTTTTATTTTATAAATTTTACTAATTTTCACAAGTGTTTAATGTATTTAAGGCAAATAAGTATCTATACTTATTTCTAAGTTTTAGATTTTAAACTTTTTAAAACAAATTTTATTGGAGTACAGTTAAGAAA
This sequence comes from Bison bison bison, assembly GCF_000754665.1. Lineage (NCBI taxonomy): Eukaryota > Metazoa > Chordata > Mammalia > Artiodactyla > Bovidae > Bison > Bison bison. The sequence continues at coordinate 7,235,557 of NW_011494796.1, read as the reverse complement.
CTATTATTTTAAAAGGACTGTTAAGTTCAAATAATTTTTTCCCAAAAAAGTATTTGCATGGAAAACAAACAAAAGCAAAGACAAAAAGAAAAAAATAATTTTGCAACTTAGAAAAGATAACAACAGTCCCAAAGTAAGATCAACAAACTGATTTAAAAAAATTGAAAAGGTGATATGAAAAGTTATTTCAAAGTAGAAGAAATATAAATGTCCAAGAAACACATAATAAATGCTCATTCTCCTTTATAATAAGAGAATTTAAAGTAGACCACATCTCATCAAAGCTTTGACACCATCTCAGGTAGAAGAATGGTGAGTCAACTGACACCTTCCTGAATTGATGGTGGGAATGCAAAATGCTACACATATGGAAAAATATTCATCATATCTAGCAAAATCACATCAGTTCAGTCTTTCAACTGTGTCTGATTCTTTGTGACTCCATGGACTGCAGCACGCCAGGCCTCCCTGTCCACCACCAACTCCCGGAGTTTACTCAGACTCATGTCCATTGAGTTGATGATGCCATCCATCCATCTCATCCTCTGTTGTCCCCTTCTCCTCCTGCCTTCAGTCTTTCCCAGCATCAGGGTCTTTTCCAATGAGTCACTTCTATGCATCAGGTGGCCAAAGTATTGGAGTTTCAGCTTCAGCATCAGTCCTTCCAATGAATATTCAGGACTGATTTCCTTTAGGATGGACTGGTTTGATCTCATTGCTGTCCAATGGACTCGGAAGAGTCTTCTCTAATACCACAGTTCAAAAGCATCAGTTTTTCGGCGCTCATCTTTATGGTCCAAACTGTCACATCCATACATGACTATGGAAAAACCATAGTATTGACGAGACAGATCTTTGTTGGCAAGTAATGTCTCTGCTTTTGAATAAACTGTCCAGATTGGTCATAACTTTTCTTCCAAGAAGCAAGTATCTTTTAATTTCATGGCTGCATCACTTCTGCAGTGATTTTGGAGCCCCTCAAAATAAAATCTGCCACTGTTTCCAAGGTTTCCCCATCTATTTCCCATGAAGTGATGGGACCAGCTGCCATGATCTTACTTTTCTGAATGTTGAGTTATTAAGCCAACTTTTTTACTCTCCTCTTTCATTTTTATCAAGATGTTCTTTAGTTCTTCACTTTCTGCCATAAGTGTTGTGTCATCTGCATATCTGAGGTTATTGATTTTTCTCCAAGCAATCTTGATTCCAGCTTGTGCTTCATCCAATCCAGGATTTCTCATGATGTACTCTGCATATAAGTTAAATAAGCAGGGTGACAATATACAGCCTTGATGTACTCCTTTCCATATTTGGAACCAGTCTGTTGTTCCATGTCCAGTTCTAACTGTTGCTTCTTGACCTGCATACAGATTTCTCAGGAGGCAGATAAGGTGATTTGGTATTTCCATCTCTTGAAGAATTTTCCACAGTTTGGTGTGATGCACACAGTCAAAGGCTTTAGCATAGTCAATAAAGCAATAGTAGATGTTTTTCTGGAACTCTCTTTCTTTTTCGATGATCCAGCGGACGTTGTCAATTTGAACTCTGGTTCCTCTGTCTTTTCTAAATCCAGCTTGAACTTCTGGAAGTTCATGGTTCAAAATCACATACATAATTTCTTTTTGACTGCACAATCTTAGTGTTAGAAATCCATCCCAATTTTACCTAGCAAAAGTAACAAATTAATATATAAGATTATTTTTTATATTATTTTAAAAGCAAGGTATTCAGTTCAGTTCAGTTCAATTGCTCAGACGTGTCTGATTGTGACCCCATGGACTGCAGCACACCAGGCCTCCCTGTTCATCACCTACTCCCAGAGCAAGATATTCAAGGCACTCCAAATAACTTTCAACAAAGTGATAATTGAATAGACTATGGTACCTTAATATAATATCAACTAAAAGTGATATTTTTGAGAAAAGCTATAGTGTTTAAATGTATTCTGGATCCTAGATGATATCAATGAATTCAGTTCAGTTCAGTCACTCAGTTGTGTCCGACTCTTTGTGACCCCATGGACTGCAGTGTGCCAGGCCTACCTGTCCATCACCAACTCCTGGAGTTTACCCAAACTTATGTCCATTGAGCTGGTGATGCCATCCAACCATCTCATCCTCTGTCATCCCCTTCTCCTCCTGCTTTCAAACCTTCCCAGCATCAAGGTCTTTTCAAATGAGTTAGTTCTTCCCATCAGGTGGCCAAGGTATTGGAGTTTCAGCATCAGTCCTTCCAATGAATGTTCAGGACCAATTACCTTTAGGATGGACTGGTTTAATCTCCTTGCAGTCCAAGGGACTCTCAAGGGTCTTCTCCAACACCACAGTTCAAAAGCATCAATTCTTCAGCACTCAGCCTTCTTCACACAAGAGGCCAAACTCACATCCATACATAACTACTGGAAATACCATAGCTTTGACTAGACAGAACTTTGTTGGCAAATACTCTGGTTTTTAATATGCTGTCTAGATTAGTCATAACTACTTTTTTTCCAAGGAGCAAGTGTCTTTTAATTTTATGGCTGCAGTCACCATCTGCTTTTGGAACCCAAAAAATAAAGTCTGTCACTGTTTCCACTATTTCCCCATCTATTTGCCATGAAGTGATGGGACCAGATGTCATGATCTTCGTTTTCTGATTGTTGAGCTTTAAGCCAACTTTTTCACTCTCCTCTTTCACTTTCATCAAGAGGCTTCTTAGTTGCTCTTCACTTTCTGCCATAAGGGTGGTGTCATCTGCATATCTGAGGTTATTGATATTTCTCCTGGCAATCTTGATTCCAGCTTGTGTTTCTTCCAGTCCAGCATTTCTCATGATGTACTCTGCATATAAGTTAAATAAGCAGGGTGACAATATACAGCCTTGGCGTACTCCTTTCCTGATTTGGAACCAGTCTGTCATTCCATGTCCAATTTTAACTGTTGTTTCCTGACCTGCATACAGATTTCTCAAGAGGCAGGTCAGGTGGTCTGGCATTCCCATCTCTTGAAGAATTTTCCAGAGTTTGTTGTGGTCCACACAGTCAAAGGCTTTGACATAGTCAATAAAGCAGAAATAGATATTTTTCTAGAACTCTTGCTTTTTCGATGATCCAACCGATGTTGGCCATTTGATCTCTGGTTCCTCTGCCTTTTCTAAATCCAGCTTGAACATCTGGAAGTTCACGGTTCATGTACTGTTGAAGCCTGTCTTGGAGAATTTTGAGCATTACTTTACTAGCGTGTGAAATGAGTACAATTGTGTGGTAGTTTGAGTGTTGTAATAATAATATAACTTTTGTAGAGTAATAATGCAATAAATACTGTAATGAATTTTATAAGATTATTTCCATGAAGAATGGTTACCTAAAAAAAAAATTCGTTTTTTGTAAAAGACAGATGTGAGACTTCCCTGGCAGTCCAGTGGTTAAGACTCTGTCTTTCTACTGAAGAAGGTATGGGTTCTATCCCTGTTTGTGAAACTAAGATCCCTCAGGCCATGGTGTGAAGTAAAAAGATTTAAAAATATTTAAACAGATGTATATTTATATATGCATTGATAAATGACATGATTTTGTGTTTTAATAAAAAAAAATTTATGGTGGACCAAAAATTTAATGATGGTTTTATGTAAGAGTTGTGGTAATCAATGATCTACCTACTTGTGGGTAGTTTTATATATGAATTTGTTTCAAAGTATATGATACCTCAACTAGTGAAAACATTTTAGCTAGTTGCATAATATTAAAAAATATATATACCAGTATTGAATAAATCATTCAATATTCTGTCAATTGAAATTTTAAAAAGCTAAGGCATGAATTGATGCAAATAGCTCAATGCTCACTCATGTAACTACAAACATGAAATTCCATCTGGAAAGATCTTTAGGTGTTAGTGCCCATGCTCCTTTTTAACACCTGAGGTGAGACATTATACAGCCTTTTTTACACACATCTAGCAACCAGGAAATCACTACATTAGAGGTGGCCGATTCCACTCTTGAGCAACTCTGTTGAATAGTGTTTTCCTCTTTGTGGCCTGAAGAACTTTCTATGAAGGTTTTAGTTTTCAGGATAACTTATTGTGTCCCTAGAAACACAAGTATCATATATGAAGAGAGAGGAGAAAGGCTTGAAAAAGGAATAAAGTGAATGATTGGTGAACCCAAATCAGGATCCCGTCCCAGGGACCTAGTCCTGAGTCCAGGAAGGTCAAAAGTCTGAAAAAAAGTCTGAAACTTTCAGTTTCAGAGAAATGGTTCTGAATCTGGCCACAAAATTCTGGTTCCAGTGACATATTTCTGGTCACATACTATTGAATATGGTCTCACATCCACATCTAGATCAACTCCTTGGTTTTTGTTTCTCTCTGTTCACAGAGGCGCAGATAAAAGAATCTGGGTGTGAGGGAGAGGGCAAAGTGTGGAGAGTGATCACAGGAGAGACAAAGTGTGGGCCCTGCTCTGCCCTCCCACTCCATACCAACTTGGAAATATTTGAGAAAGCAATACTATTTTGTATTGTATTTTAGCTAAAATTCACCAAGTATTTATTATGTGTAATATTTTTTAACATATGTACTGTATTCACAAGGACATTATGGGTAATATCTTCATAGTTCTGTTTTACAGATAAAGAGAAATTGAGTGGTTTGCCCAAGAAAACATAGAAGTAAAGAGGAATAAAGTCCTGATCTATCAGATTCCAGAGTCTATAGAATGTAAAAAATAGACTCCAAGTTCTTGATGTGATAGAAATATTTCATGACTCTATGCAGTTCTCTCATTCCTTATGATAGATTCTACTCTTCTTTGAAACAGCTCAAGTCCAAATCAGAAGTCTGGCTTGCAGATCACTGCCTGGGCTTCTTATGCATGAATCTAGGGTCACCTAAGTAGGATACTATACAATCACTCCATCTCCTTCTTGGGCTTGTACTGTGGATTAGAGTTGGGAGGGTGGGGGTGGGGTCCAAGTTTTGATCATTGCACTGATACCTATGAAATCTTATCTAATTTTACTTAGTTTGTGGATTAGTTGGTCAAGTTATGAAATGTTTTCTAACTTTTCCTAACATGTGAACCCTCCAGTTTTGGTTTCTCCAGTTTGTTTGTTTTTTCCAAAAATTTCATCCAGTGTTGAATAGCGTAGGTGGAGCTTAGCATAGATTCTTGTAATATACCACTGGCAATCACATTTCAGTTTGACCTCAGTTCACCATTCAACCACTCATGATGCAATAATCAGACTGCAGTGACATCCATACATGTTCTCTTCTTTGTTTATAGGTATTTATGAAGAAGGCATGTGGGTACCTCACTGAAACCCATCTATATTATGGCTGTCATAATAACTTTGTATGAGGAAAAAAGCAGACAGAGGTTTTATGTGACTGTTCTTAGGGAATTTGTATTGATTCTCTCCAAAAATTAGTTCTGGAATCTTCGAATTACTATCAATTTTCCCAGTTGCTCCTTTGTGAAGTACTCCTCTCTTTTTATGGGAAGAATAACTAGTGTATTTTTACCTTTCAACATTTTCCTGGATCCCATAAAGACAGAAGAAAAAGGCATCCATTGCAACATCATTTCAAACTTGTCTCAATGCCATTCACACCTTCATCTTCTTCATTTTATCCTGTTGGAAACATTCAAGTCATTTTCCCTTCAGTTCAGTTCAGTTCAGTTCAGTCACTCAGTCATGTCTGACTCTGCAACCCCATGGACTGCAGCACACCAGGCCTCCCTGTCTATCACCAACTCCCGGAGCTTGCTCAAACTCATGTCCATCAAGTCAGTTATGCCATCCAGCCATCTCATCTTCTGTCATCCCCTTCTCCTCCTGCCTTCAATTTTTCCCAGCATCAGGGTCTTTTCAAATGAGTAACTCTCTGCATCAGGTGGCCAAAGTATGGAGTTTCAGCTTCAACATCAGTCCTTCCAATGAATATTAAGGACTGATTTCCTTTAGGATTGACTGGTTTGATCTCCTCGCAGTCCAAGGGACTCTCAAGAGTCTTCTCCAACACCACAGTTCAAAAGCATCAATTCTTCAGTGCTCAGCTCTCTTTATAGTCCAACTTTCTTTATAGTCCAACTCTCACATCCATTCATGACTACTGGAAAAACCATAGCTTTGACTAGATGAACCTTTGTCAGCAAAGTAATGTCTCTGCTTTTTATTATGCCATTTAGGTTGGTCATAGCTTTTCTTCCAAGGCGCAAACGTCTTTTAATTTTATAGCTGCAATCACCATCTGCAGTGATTTTGGAGCCCAAGAAAATAAAGTCTCTCACTACTTCCATTGTTTCCCCATCTATTTGCCATGAAGTGGTGGGACTGGATGCCATGATCTTAGTTTTTTGAATGTTGAGTTTTAAGCCAGCTTTTTCACTCTCCAGGAGATTGTTCCCCTTCATCATCACTCACTGTGCACAAGTTGACTCCAGAGCTCTCCACATAGAGTACAGATGTGAAAGAGAAATTGACAGTGTCTACATTTTCCTTGCAACTGCTGAGGACATCACAGTGTAAGCAGCTGCTCCATTTTCTAGCTCCGAATGGAACTGAATCAGAGAGACAGCCAGGGGACTGACTGTTCTGCTCATCCTTACCCTGTACTCTTGCCCCTGAGCTTCTTTGGAGTTTCAGCTACCCAGGCATTAGCATCTCAGATTTCTGTCACTTGCATATATTGGTTATTCCATTACTGCAGCTTTTGAAGAAGAAGAAGTCTGCTTGAAAATCTGTAGTTTTAAGATGGATTCCTCTGTCTTTCTTCCATTAGGACTGTGCCCTCATCTTTCTTTCCTCACGAGATAGTGGACTTCTTCATTTCTCCCTGTCAATAGGATAAAAGCAAGCTATGTACCACCATATAAAGATCATATTTATGATAACATTATTAAAATTCTGATCTGCCATAAAAACGAAAGCTTGTGCATGTTCTGATTCACTGATATCTTGATAGCAGTGGAGATGCAATAATAAATGACATTGGATTCTGTCACCAATGAATGACCCTTCTGGTCTCTAAGCATAGACTAGTAAAGAATATAAGATGGACAAAGACTGAATCTAAATTATACTAAGCAGAAACAAAGGGCTGGAGTAGCATATTAGAGGCTTTTTCTATCGATCAGAAATGTAGAGTTTATTCCTGATGTTTTAATTCTCTGTCAGAAAAGCAGCATAGCAACTCAGATGGTCAGCTTTGAAATTATCTGCATTCAAATGCTTCCACTTATACCTCTGTTGTAGTGGGAAAGCTCATATCCTCTATGATCCTCCCTTTGATGCTGAAGATCCCATAAGTGTATTGTGAAGCTTTAACAGGTTGAAGCTTGTGCAGTGCCTGCATAGGGAAGCATTAACCATAGCATCAGTGATACTGAAGTAGGAGGTAGATAGGCCCCAGGGTGAGCAGCCCCATCTGCTTCTCTGATGACCCTTCGAGATGATTGGCCAGAGACAACCTAGAAAACTGCACCCATAGAAGCCCCCCAAGCCACCCCTGTTGTGGGCAATTCACACTAAGTTCACTTGTGTGCTCTTCCACACATACTTTACTTCTAATAAATACTGTCTCTGTTTCACAATCTTGATCTCTTTGCTGAACTCTTTCTTCAAAGATGACAAGGACTGAGGTCCTTCTTCCAGCCATTTCACCACTAGAATCAATACTAGGCATCACTTGATTGACTAAGCACACAGCTGCTGCACATCCAACACTATTCTACACAAGTAAGAGGCTTCCCATGTACTTACTCATGTCTTCCTCACAACTGCCTTCAAGTTAGTGCATTCCTGCTCCCCGTGCTCCAGACCACTGTGCTGAGATCACTGTCCGGTGAAGCGGTGATGTCAAGGCACTCAGTCAATGTGTCTGACTCCAGAGTCCTTGGGTGAACCACACAGCCTCATAAAGACTAGCTTTAATCAGTTATGGCAAAGGCAGAAAGCTAAACGCAGCATGAGTCCCGCTACTCCTTTTTCATCCATTCCTCTCACAAACAACTTAAGCCCAGAAGCTAATGGGGAGTTTCTGCCTTACAAGTAAGTGGTTTCTACCCTTCTGGTGTATGACACCAATTCACATGACCCAGGTCCCCCATGACCCCAAATAATCACTGCTCTGGTTGATGCTTGGAACCCAGGGCTGTTCCAAGGAACAGGAACAGATCTCCTCTTTTACTCAGGAAGTAGTAGATCTTAGAGAGTGCTTTTGCTTGTCATACCTCCTACTGGAAGTTTGTGTAGCCACTGTTGTCCAAAACCCAAGGTGGTGACTAGTCTGCATGGGCTCCTATGGTTTCATCAGAGAAGTGTGCACAATGCCCTTGACTCCACAGCCATAAGTAACTTGACTTAGGAAAATAAAATAAAGAATTACCAGTTCCCCCTCCCACTGATACATATTCAACCTGAGCTGATGACCATCCCAAAACATTCTAATGAGTGGACCTCAGGATATTTATGGTCGGTGTGATGGTTAATTTTATGGGTCATTTGGCTAGGATATAGAATAGAGTTAAATAATTGTTATGAGGGTCCTTTTAGATGTGATGAATATCTATAATCAACTAATTTTTTAAAATTATGTATTTATTTGGCTGCATTGGGCATCTTGGTTGCGGCTCACAAGATCTTCAGGTGCATCCTTGTGGCTCAGGGTCTGACTAGTTGTGGTGCCTGGTCTTAGTTGCTTCACAGCATGTGGGATCTTAGGTCCCCAGCCAGGGATCAAACCTACATCCCTTGCATTGGAAGGCAGATTCTTCACTGGACCACCAGGGAAGTCCCTATAATCTGCTAATTTTAAGTAAAATAGATTATGTTCAATCATCAGAGCATCCATCAGCTCCTGCCTGAGAATGTCCTGCCCTGCAGATGATAGCTTTGCCTCATCAGCCTCCACAATTAAATATGTCAACTTATTGCACTAAAGTCTCTGCCTCTGTCTCTCTGCGTATCTATCTATCCAGTTACCTAGCTCTCTAGCTATCATCTATAGGTTTGTTTCTCTGGTAGAACACTGGCTGATACACTTGGTATCTACAAGCATCAAAACGCTCTCTTGCCAATGTTGCATTCTTGTACCTGTTTGTAAAGACCTTTTACCAATTGTGACCCTGCACAATTAATCTGTGACTCAGAATACGAGAGTGATAAGGTCTTTCAAAAGAGTCCTGGAATCTGAGATGCCCTATCACCTTTCGCTGGTGAATTAGTTGGTTGCCATAGAGACCTGTGGGCCCCAAAACTTGGCTCCATCATAGTAGGCGGGGAGAAGGGCCCTGCATTGTTAGTGCTCCTGCTGATGTGGAATTTCAGTGCTGGAGAAACTGGAAAGTGGGGCTAAATGGAGGAAGGTGGTCAGGAATGAAGGAATTTAGGACACCGTTTTTGTTACCAACCTTGTTATAATGTCGTTGTTTTCTGGTGGGCTCCTGAGAGAGGATCAAAGGACCGAGTGAATAGTGACTAGGTACCACTGCTGTCAGCTAACTGTGGTCCTGATGTCTTCCAGAGTTTTTCTGTCTCCTCAAGAGTCTTCGGTATCTTGCCCATATATGTGCACAGCAACACTTCAAATGTCTAATCAGATTGAAAGCCACTCTAAGAAATGTGACCTCAGGGGTTTTATTAATGACTGGAGGTAGTCCTTTCATCCATGCCTTACTTTTCACAAGCAAATGAATTACCCACATTGACCTCCACCACCAAAAGAAAAACAAATTTTTGCCTCGGCCTTGTATAGAGAAAGTACTGTACAATAACTTCACAACTACAAATGCGTGTCTATGTGTAAAGTGTATGTATCAATATAATGTGTTCACATATATATTATATTCATGTTCAGTTGTTTGACATTTAGGTATCTTTTAATATAGCTTTACAATTTTTGAATTTTTAAAAAACATTTTAGCAATTTAGCCTGAAAAACTCAACAAAAAAAAAAAAAAAAAAAGGCCAAATTTCTGACAGCTAAATAAATTAGGTCCTAATTTATAAATTTAATACAGAAGCACAATCTTGTGGTAGAGAAGCACAAGATTGAGAAAAGAAATTTCATTTATTCCTAAAATTTGTCTTTGGCATAGGCCCTGAATTTCAAGAGCTATTAAGCATTGAAATCGTTTTTATTCCTATGTATTTTATCATCTATGTTTGTTCAGCTCCTTTTAATTTTATGTTTTTAAAGACCAATGTTTTGCATTTAATAGCTTAATACTATTTGAGAATTATACTTTTTAAACCTCATTTAAATACTTTATTTTCTGGAAAATGAGCATAGCTTTCTACAACTAAACATAAATCTTCTTTTAAGTTTTGAAAGCATGTTAACTGGCATTTAAGACCATATAAAAAAGAATTAGATCCTATAATCTTATAAACATGATTCAGGCATTTCTAAAATTCTAAAACATATCAAGAGAAAAATGACCAAACTTAATATGTTTTGGGCTTCCCAGGCGGTTCTGTGGTAAAGATTCTGCCTACCAAGCAGGACATATGTTCAATCCCTGGGTCAGGAAGATCCTCTGGAGAAGAAAATGGCAACCCACTCCAGTATTATTACCTAGGAAACCCCATAAACAGAGGAGCCTGGCAGGATACAGTCTCAGTTCAGTCACTCAGTTATGTCCGACTCTTTGCCATCCCATGGACTGCAGCATGCCAGGCTTCCCTGTCCATCACCAACTTCTGGAGCTTGCTCAAACTAAAGTCCATTGAGTCAGTGATGTCATCCAACCACCTCGTCCTCTGTTGGCCACTTCTCTCACTTTCAATCTTGCCCAGCATCAGGGTCTTTTCTAAGGAGTCAGTTCTTTGCATCAGGGCCAAAGTGTTGGAGTTTCAGCTTCAGCATCAGTCCTTCCAATGAATATCCAGGACTGATTTCCTTTAGGATGCACTGGTTGGAGTTCCTTGCAGTCCAAGGGACTCTTAAGAGTCATACAGTTCAAAAGCATCAATTCTTTGGTGCTCAGCCTTCTTTATGGTCCAGCCATCACATCTATACATGACTACTGGGAAACATACCTTTGGCCAGATGGACCTTTGTCAGCAAAGTAATATCTCTGCTTTTTATTGTCCTGTCTAGGTTGGACATAGCTTTTCTTCCAAGGAGTAAGAGTCTTTTAACTTCATGGCTATAGTCACCATCTGCAGTGACTTTGGAGCTCAAAAAATAGTCTCTCACTGTTTCCATTGTTTCCCCATCTATTTGCCATGAAGTGATGGGACCAGATGCCATGATCTTTGTTTGCTGAATGTTGAGCTTTAAGCCAACTTTTTCACTCTCTTCTTTCACTTTCATCAAGAGGCTCTTCAGTTCCTTTTCACTTTCTGCCATAAGGGTGGTGTCATTTGCATATCTGAGGTTATTGATATTTCTCCTGGCAATCTTGATTCCAGCTTGTGCTTCATCCAATCCATCATTCCTCATGATGTACTCTGCATACAAGTTAGATAAGTAGGATGACAATATACAGCCTTGATGTACTCCTTTCCCAATTTTGAATCAGTCCATTGTTACATGTCTTGTTTTAACTGTTTCTTCTTGACCTGCATACAGATTTCTCCAGAGGCAGGTCAGGTGATCTGGTATTCCCATCTGTTTAAGAATTATCCACAGTTTGTTGTGATCCACACAGTCAAAGGCTTTGGTGTAGTCAATAAAGCAGAAGTAGGTATTTTTCCTGGAACTCTCTTGCTTTTTCTATGATCCAACAGATGTTGGTAATTTGATCTCTGGTTATAGTCTATGGGGTCACAGTGAGTTGGACATGTATTGGCAACTAAACAACAAGATATATTTTAACTGTGCTGTACATTTTGCATATAACGTTTTGTTTAAACCCAAAAGTCCCATTTATTATGTACTAGGTGAGAATTAGATATTTTGCACATTGGTCAGTTAAACCTTAGATATGAAAATCTTTAATTATTTAATACTACACCTTTTCCAATTGGAGGGACTTAAAGTTGCTTTCAGTGATATATTAAAATTCATCTAAATAGCCAATTAAGTAGGAACTTTTGTTTTCAGTACTGAGGGTTTACTTACAAGCGACCATATATAACAAATACTTTGTCAATATTATTCAAGCCTTACAACAAATAATGACTGCAAGTTTTCTTTATTTAATTAATACTTCACATTATCTCAGAATTTAATGTGGGTTATGGAATGTGTGAACTTAAGTCTCAGTTTGCCCACCATATCTCAGTTTAGCTTGCTGTCTAGATATAATTATTAACAACCCTGTTTCACTCTCAAAAGTGTACCCACTAAGAGGAGAAATCAACTGGCTTCCCTACTTACAGGACCTCATAACATATACAAAGATAAAAGAAAAAAAAAAAAAAGTAAAAACGGCAGTATGAAGGATAATTTGAACAAGTTGTTGCTTTCAGAGAACCAGTAGGATATTTACAAAAATTTTTACACTCCAAAAATAAAACCTTAAAAAATTGTCCAAAGTATAATGTGAAGTAGTCACATTCATAAAACACAGTAACATAGCTAGAAACTAATCAAAATTTTAAGTAAAAGCAGCGTCCACTAGAAATTAGAAGATAGTCTTTAAAAAATTATTTCTATATCACAGTGGAAATCAAAATAGCAGTCAGAAAATAATAATAAGATGCAGAGTAATAAGCAGATTTTTAAAGACAGATGCAGCTCCATATCCTAAATGTTTTCATTATTAAGAAGAAATAATAAACAAACAATTAAGCAGAGAATCTGGTTACAATATTTAACTAAAAACAACTAGATGTCCAAGGAAAACAAGAGGAAATATATACAAGAATATAAGGTAAAATTAACTAGGAAAAAAAAAAATCTTTTTTAAATGAAAAATTCAAGAGATAGCTTGTTTTCTCCTTTTAAAACACACACCAAAGGACATAGCTTACCCAAGGAAAAGTGAGTAAAAAAAATAACTTATAGTATTAATAAGGAATCAAAAATCACCCCCATTACTGAGATAATTTTACAATAACAGACAACTATGTGCAATTCTGTCCTAAAAAATAAAGCAATGTGAACCTAACAAAGTTTTGTGGGGGAAAAGTAAGTGTTAAGATTTGAATAAAAAGAAAAAGAAACATGAATAAGCCAATAACTATACAAGAAATTGAAAATATCAGGGCTCTAACTCTAAAACTCAAATTCAGAATTGTTTTTTTTTTTTCTTTTTTTGCATCCCTTCAAACTTTTAAATTCTTAGACTTCAGATCATGATCATGCCCCTATGAACTTGTCCAGAGCATTAAAAAAAAAAGAAAGAAAGAAAACTCCCTACTTATTTTCCCAAAGCATATGCAACCCTGATCTCAGGCAACACAAGTCCCTCATACACAATTTCTAAACTAGTAAATGTGAAGATGGTCCAAAATTAGGGATCCAAGTTAAATCATTTATTATGTTAGAGAAGAAATCCCATGCAAGAATCTTGAAAAATGCCAAAAAGTTATTTTGTAAAATTTCATACTTTTTAACTTAAAAAAAGAAAAAATATTAATTACTAACATAAAATACTGATATTCCAAGATAGCTTATAGAATTTCTGAAACCAATCATGGAATTTATGTCTGATGGTAGAATATGAAGTGTATTCCCATGAAAATCAAGAACATGTCAAACATGTACATACTGAGGATCCTAGAAATGTTTCAAGAAGTAGATGATGGTGAGTGTTGAGTGTTGAGGTGTTTAGACAGTTTGTTTTTCCTTTAATTATCTCTATTTTCTAAATATATCATAGTGACCAGATTTCACCCTTATAATGATTTTAAAAGTAATGTTTGGAAGATGGTAGAGGAATACGATGGGGAGACCACTTTCTCCCCTACAGATTCATCAAAAAAAAATTTAAACGCTGAGTAAATTCCACAAAACAACTTCTGAATGTCAGCAGAGGACATCAGGCACCCAGAAAAGCAGCCCATTGTCTTTGAAAGGAGGTAGAAAAAAATATAAAAGACAAAAAAAGAGACAAAAGAGGTAGGGACGGAGCTCTGTCCTGGGAAGGGAGTCTTAAAAAGAGAGAATTTTCCAAACACCAGGAAACACTCTCACTGCCGAGTCTGTGGCAAGCCTTGGAAGCACAGAGGGCAACATAACAGAGAGGAAAAATAAATAAATAATTAAAAACAAAGATTACGAGCCAAACAGTAACTCCCCCAGTGGAGAAGCAGCGCAGACGCCTGCATCCACCACTGGCAGGCAGGGGCTGGGCAGGGAGGCGCCGGCTGCATTGCTTAGAGTAAGGATTGGGCCTGAATGCCCCGAGGGTAATCAGAGTGAACTAGCTTGGGCTAGCAAACCAGACGGTGGGATAGCTACCACGCGAAAAGCCCTAAGACACCGCCAGGACCCTGCACAGAACAAAGGACTGAAAAGAACTAGCCAACTGCAAACCATCCCCCTCTGGTGACAGGCAGCCAGAGCCAGAAGAGGGCAATCACAGACCCAGAGAGACATTATCTACCAAACTGCAAGCAGGCTTCTTTGCTGACTAAGACTTCTTGGGGTTCTGGACAGTCATCATCTGCCTGAGAAGGTGTGCCAGTTGTACATCCAGAAAACTGAGCGGCAGGGACGGGAGTGGCAATAAGTCGCAGCGACCATGCTCACCAAACCCCTTATCACCTGAGCTGCTCGGACCTGGGAAGGGCACAAGATGCCGGCCCAATGGAGTCTGCGCCTCTGAGGACTACCTGAGTGCCTGAACCTGAGCGGCTTAGACCTGGGAGGTACATGAAGCCCAGGGCCAGCCTCAGACAGTTCCCGGTGGAGCAACCTAGAGCCTGAGCTGTGTGGACAGGGAGGGCACACACGCCATAAGCAGGGGCAGACCCAGTGTGGCTGAGACACTGCAAGCACTCCCCACAGAAGCCAGTGTTATTTGTTTGCAGCGTCCCTCCCTCCCCACAGCATGACTGAACAAGTGAGCCTAAAAATGGTGTTCACCACCGTCCCCCTTGTGTCACGGCAGAAATCAGACACTGAAGAGACCGGCAAACAGAAGAAGCTGAAACAGAGGGCACCACATTGGAAGTGACAGGTGCAATAGATTAAAACTCTGTAGTTAGTACCGACTACATAAGAAGGGGTCTATAGACCTTGAGAAATATAAGCCGGACCAAGAAACTATCCAAAAATGAACTGACTGCACACTGCCCACAACAACACCAGAGAAAGTCCTAGATATATTTTTATGATCATTCTTTTCTTTTTTAATTAAAAAAAAAAATTAAGTCTTCTATTACTCCTTTAATTTTCATTTTTATAACCTACTATTACTTTTCAAATAAAAAAGATCATATTTTTAAAGCAAACTTCATATATATATATTTAAATAATTTTTGTGACTTTGTTTTTTTTCTTCGTCTTCTTCTTCTTTTCTTTAATACTGTATTTTTGAAAATCCAACCTCTACTCTAGATTTTTAATCTTCATTTTTTGGTATTTGTTATCAATTTTGTACCTTTAAGA
Organism: Bison bison bison; assembly: GCF_000754665.1. Classification (NCBI taxonomy): domain Eukaryota; kingdom Metazoa; phylum Chordata; class Mammalia; order Artiodactyla; family Bovidae; genus Bison; species Bison bison. The sequence goes on along the minus strand of NW_011494796.1, from coordinate 7,220,066 downwards.
ACCCAATCTTCAGTACCCATTTTTACTTGGAAGCGAGATTACTGGCTTGACTGCTCTCTCCCCCTTTGGACTCTCCTTTTTCTCCACCAGGTCGCCTCTGTCTCCTCCTTTCCTCTTCTCTTCTCTACTCAACTCTGTGAATCTCTGTGTGTTCCAGACAGTGGAGAACACTTAGGGAACTGATTACTGGCTGGATCTGTCTCTTTCCTTTTCATTCCCCCCTTTATCCTCCTGGTCACCTCTGTCTCCTTCCTCTCTCTTCTCTTCTCTGTATAACTCTGTGAACATCTCTGAGTGGTCCAGACTGTGGAGCGCACATAAGGAAGTGATTACTGGCTAGCTTGCTCTCTGCTCTTTTGATTCCACTTCATCTCATTCGGGTCACCTCTAATTCCTTCCTCCCTCTTCTCTTCTCCATATAACTCTGTGAACCTCTCTGGGTGTCCCTCACCGTGGAGAAACTTTTCATCCTTAACCTACATGTTTTATCAACAGTACTGTATAGAAGGTGAAATCTTGAGACTACTATAAAAATAAAACTGAAAACCAGAAGCAGGAGGCTTAAGTCCAAATCCTGAGAACATCAGAGTACTCCTGACTCCAGGGAACATTAATTGACAGGAACTCATCAAACACCTCCATACCTACACTGAAACCAAGCACTATCCAAGGGCCAACAAGTTCCAGAGCAAAACATACCATACAAGTTCTCCTGTAACACAGGAACACAGCCCTGAGCTTCAATATACAGGCTGCCCAAAGTTACTCCAAAACCATTGATATCTCATAACCCATTACTGGACACTTCATTGCACTCCAGAGAGAAGAAATCCAGCTCCACCCACCAGAACACAGACACAAGCTTCCCTAACCAAGAAACCTTGACAAGTCACTGATACAACCCCACCCACAGCGAGGAAACTCCACAATAAAGAGAACTCCACAAACTGCGAGAATACAGAAAGGCCACCCCAAACTCAGCAATATAAACAAGATGAAGAGACAGAGGAATACCCAGCAGGTAAAGGAACAGGATAAATGCCCACCAAACCAAACAAAAGAGGAAGAGACAGGGAATCTACCTGATAAAGAATTCCGAACAATGATAGTGAAAATGATCCAAAATCTTGAAAACAAAATGGAATCACAGATAAATAGCCTGGAGACAAGGATTGAGAAGATGCAAGAGGGAACATTTCATTCAAAGATGGGCTCGACAAAGGACAGAAATGGTAGAGACTTAACAGAAGCAGAAGATATTAAGAAGAGATGGCAAGAATACACAGAAGAACTGTACAAAAAAGATCTTCACGACCCAGATAATCACAATGGTGTGATCACTGACCTAGAGCCAGACATCCTAGAATGTGAAGTCAAGTGGGCCTTAGAAAGCATCACTATGAACAAAGCTAGTAGAGGTGATAGAATTCCAGTTGAGTTAATCCAAATCCTAAAAGATTATGCTGTGAAAGTGCTGTACTCAATATGCCAGCAAATTTGGAAAACTCAGCAGTGGCCACAGGACTGGAAAAGGTCAGTTTTCATTGCAATCCCAAAGAAAGGTAATGCCAAGGAATGCTCAAACTACTGCACAATTGCACTCGTCTCACACGCTAATAAAATAATGCTCAAATTCTCCAAGCCAGGCTTCAGCAATATGTGAACCGTGAACTTCCTGATGTTCAAGCTGGTTTTAGAAAAGGCAGAGGAACCAGAGATCAAATTGCCAACATCCTCTGGATCATAGAAAAAGCAAGAGAGTTCCAGAAAAACATCTATTTCTGCTTTATTGACCATACCAAAGCCTTTGACTGTGTGGATCACAATAAACTGTGGAAAATTCTGAAAGATATTGGAATACCAGACCAACTGATCTGCCTCTTGAGAAATTTGTATGCAGGTCAGGAAGCAACAGTTAGAACTGGACATGGAACAACAGACCAGTTCCAAATAGGAAAAGGAGTTCATCAAGGCTGTATATTGTCACCCTGTTTATTTAACTTATA
>NW_011494796.1:7216878-7217960 GCF_000754665.1 Bison bison bison | reverse complement strand
AGCCATGAAACTAAAAGATGCTTACTCCTTGGAAGGAAAGTTATGACCAACCTAGATAGCATATTCAAAAGCAGAGACATTACTTTACCAACAAAGTTTCATCTAGTCAAGGCTATGGTTTTTCCTGTGGTCATGTATGGATGTGAGAGTTGGACTGTGAAGAAGGCTGAGCACCGAAGAATCGATGCTTTTGAACTGTGGTGTTGTAGAAGACTCTTGAGAGTCCCTTGGACTGCAAGGAGATCCAACCAGTCCATTCTGAAGGAGATCAGCCCTGGGATCTCTTTGGAAGGAATGATGCTAAAGCTGAAACTCCAGTACTTTGGCCACCTCATGCAAAGAGTTGACTCATTGGAAAAGACTCGATGCTGGGAGGATTGGGGGCAGGAGGAGAAGGGGACGACAGAGAATGAGATGGCTGGATGGCATCACTGACTCGATGGACGTGAGTCTGAGTGAACTCCAGGAGTTGGTGATGGACAGGGAGGCCTAGGGTGCTGTGATTCATGGGGTCACAAAGAGTCAGACACGACTGAGCAACTGATCTGATCTGATCTGAAGGGGAAAGTTCATAGCAATACAGGCATACCTCAAGAAACAAGAAAAAGGTCAAATAAATAACCTAACTCTACACCTAAAGCAACTAGAAAAGGAAGAAATTAAGAACTCCAGGGTTAGTAGAAGGAAAGAAATCTTAAAAACTAGGGCAGAAATAAATGCAAAAGAAACAAAAGAGACCATAGCAAAAACCAACAAAGCCAAAAGATGGTTCTTTGAAAGGATAAATAAAATTGACAAACCATTAGCCAGACTCATGAAGAAACAAAGGGGGAAAAATCAAATCAGTAAAATTAGAAATGAAAATGGAGAGATCACAACAGACAACACAGAAATAGAAGGGATCGTAAGAGACTATTACCAGCAATTATATGCCAATAAAATGGAAAATGTGGAAGAAATGGACAAATTCTTAGAAAAGTATAACTTTCCAAAACTGAACCAGGAAGAAATATAAAATCTTAACAGACCCATCACAAGCACGGAAATTGAAACTGTAATCAGAAATCTTCCAGCAAACAAAA
>NW_011494796.1:7213143-7216778 GCF_000754665.1 Bison bison bison | reverse complement strand
ATAACTTTCCAAAACTGAACCAGGAAGAAATATAAAATCTTAACAGACCCATCACAAGCACGGAAATTGAAACTGTAATCAGAAATCTTCCAGCAAACAAAAGCCCAGGTCCAGACGGCTTCACAGCTGAATTCTACCAAAAATTTTGAGAAGAGCTAACACCTATCCTACTCAAAATCTTCCAGAAAATTGCAGAGGAAGGTAAACTTCTAAACTCATTCTATGAGGCCACCATCACCCTAATACTAAAACCTGATAAAGATGCCACCAAAAAAGAAAACTACAGGCCAATATCACTGATGAACATAGACGCAAAAATCCTTAACAAAATTCTAGCAACCAGAATCCAACAACACGTTAAAAAGATCATACACAACGACCAAGTGGGCTTTATCCCAGGGATGCAAGGATTCTTCAATATCCGCAAAACAATCAGTGTAATACACTATACTAACAAATTGAAAAATAAAAGCCATATGATTATCTCAATAGATGTAGAGTAAGCCTTTGACAAAATTCAACATCCATTTATGATAAAAAGCCTCCAGACAGCAGGAATCGAAGGAAAATACCTCAACATAATAAAAGCTATATATGACAAACCCACAGCAAACGTTATCCTCAATGGTGAAAAATTGAAAGCATTTCCCCTGAAGTCAGGAACAAGACAAGGGTGCCCACTTTCACCATTACTATTCAACATAGTTTTGGAAGTTATGGCCACAGCAATCAGAGCAGAAAAAGAAATAAAAGGAATCCAAATTGGAAAAGAAGAAGTAAAACTCTCACTGTTTGCAGATGACATGATCCTCTACATAGAAAACCCTAAAGACTCCACCAGAATATTACTAGAGCTGATCAATGAATATAGCAAAGTTGCAGGATATAAAATCAATACACACAAATCCCTTGCATTCCTATACACTAATAATGAAATAATAGAAAGAGAAATTAAGGAAACAATCCCATTCACCATTGCAATGAAAAGAATAAAATAGGAATATATCTACCTAAAGAAACTAAAGACCTATATATAGAAAACTATAAAACACTGGTGAAAGAAATCAAAAAGGACACTAATAGATGGAGAAATATACCATGTTCATGGATCAGAAGACTCAATATAGTGAAAATGTGTATACTACCCAAAGCAATCTATAGATTCAATGCAATCCTAGAACAAATAATTTCACAATTTGTATGGAAATACAAAAATCCTCTAATAGCCAAAGCAACCTTGAGAAAGAAGAATGGAACTGGAGGAATCAACCTGCCTGACTTCAGGCTCTACTACAAAGCCACAGTCATCAAAACAGTATGGTACTGTCACAAAGACAGAAATATAGATCAGTGGAACAAAATAGAAAGCCCAGAGATAAACCCACACACCTATGGACACCTTATCTTTGACAAAGGAGGCAAGAATATACAATGGAGAAAAGACAGTCTCTTTAACAAGTGGTGCTGGGAAAACTGGTCAACCACTTGTAAAAGGATGAAACTAGAACACTTTCTAACACCATACACAAAAATAAACTCAAAATGGATTAAAGATCTAAATGTAAGACCAGAAACTATAACTCCTAGAGGAGAACATAGGCAAAACACTCTCTGACATACATCACAGCAGGATCCTCTATGACACACCTCCCAGAATATTGGAAACAAAAGCAAAAATAAACAAATGGGACCTAATTAAACTTAAAAGCTTCTGCACAACAAAAGAAACTATAAGCAAGGTGAAAAGACAGCCTTCAGAATGGGAGAAAATAATAGCAAATGAAGCAACTGACAAACAACTAATCTCAAAAATATACAAGCAACTCCTACAGCTCAATTCCAGAAAAATAAAAGACCCAATCAAAAAATGGGCAAAAGAACTAAATAGACATTTCTCCAAAGAAGACATACAGATGGCTAACAAACACATGAAAAGATGCTCAACATCACTCATTATCAGAGAAATGCAAATCAAAACTACAATGAGGTACCATTTCACGCCAGTCAGAAAGGCTGCTATCCAAAAGTCTACAAGCAATAAATGTTGGAGAGGGTGTGGAGAAAAGGGAACCCTCTTACACTGTTGGTGGGAATGCAAACTAGTACAGCCACTATGGAGAACAGTGTGGAGATTCCTTAAAAAACTGAAAATAGAACTGCCTTATGACCCAGCAATTCCACTGCTAGGCATACACACCAAGGAAACCAGAATTGAAAGAGACACATGTATCCCAATGTTCATCCCAGCACTGTTTATAATAGCCAGGACATGGAAGTAACCTAGATGTCCATCAGCAGATGAATGGATAAGAAAGCAGTGGTACATATACACAATGGAGTATTACTCAGCTATTAAAAAGAATATATTTGAATCAGTTCTAATGAGGTGGATGAAACTGGAGCCTATTATACAGAGTGAAGTAAGCCAGAAAGAAAAATACCAATACAGTCTACTAATGCATATATATGGAATTTAAAATGATGGTAACCATAACCTTGTATGCGAGACAGCAAAAGAGACACAGATGTATAGAACAGTGTTTTGGACTCTGTGGGAGAGGGAGAGGGTGGGATGATTTGGGAGAATGGCATTGAAACATGTATAATATCATATAAGAAATGAATCGCCAGTTCAGGTTCGATGCATGACACAGGATGCTTGGGGCTGGTGCACTGGGATGACCCAGAGGGATGGTATGAGAAGGGAGGTGGGAGAGGGATTCAGGATTGGGATCACATGTACACCCGTGGCGGATTCATGTTGATGTTGGCAAAACCAGTACTATGTTGTAAAGTAAAAAAAAAAAAAAAAAAAACTGTAAAAAATAAATAAATAAATAAAAGGAAAAAAAAGTAATGTTTTGTTAACAATGTACAAATAATTTTTTAAAAAAGAGAAAATAAAACATGGTTAAGAACCTACAATGGAAGCTTATATAAATGTACCTATTATAAAGTTTGATGTTGTCCTATAGGCAGGGCTGATAATCATTAGGTATGAACCAGTATAGCCAGACAGATTGTTAAAACGTGTAATACCTCTGTATTAGAGGAGATGCCTGCTTCTCAGTCTCCCAAGTGCTCTTGACCAATGCTCAAGGAGCTGAACCACATTTCTAGACCATGAGCTTTCACTGGCAATTTAGGATTCTTGTCCAGCATAGCAGGAGGCTTAGAAGACAGGATTCCCCCCATAAAGCCAGCAACCACTCTAAATACACCATAGGACCAAGCATCACTGGTTGTAAATATTTTGAACCTCACCCTTATCTGTGAAGTTGCCATACATTGGGCTGTGAATTCTGCAACAGTCATGCAATCGTATAGTGAAAATGAGTATACTACCCAAAGCAATTTATAGATTCAACGCAATCCCTATCAAGCTACCAACAGTATTCTTCACAGAGCTAGAACAAATAATTTCACAATTTGTATGGAAAAACAAAAAACCTCGAATAGCCAAAGCGATCTTGAGAAAGAAGAATGGAACTGGAGGAATCAACCTACCGGACTTCAGGCTCTACTACAAAGCCACAGTTATCAAGACAGTATGGTACTGGCACAAAGACAGAAATATAGATCAATGGAATAAAATAGAAAGCCCAGAGATAAATCCACGCACATATGGACACCTT
>NW_011494796.1:7211616-7212306 GCF_000754665.1 Bison bison bison | reverse complement strand
GATGAGGTACCATTTCACGCCAGTCAGAATGGCTGTGATCCAAAAGTCTACAAATAATAAATGCTGGAGAGGGTGTGGAGAAAAGGGAACCCTCTTACACTGTTGGTGGGAATGCAAACTAGTACAGCCACTATGGAGAACAGTGTGGAGATTCCTTAAAAAACTGGAAATAGAACTGCCTTATGATCCAGCAACCCCACTGCTGCGCATACACACTGAGGAAACCAGAAGGGAAAGAGACACGTGTACCCCAATGTTCATCGCAGCACTGTTTATAATAGCCAGGACATGGAAGCAACCTAGATGTCCATCAGCAGATGAATGGATAAGAAAGCTGTGGTACATATACACAATGGAGTATTACTCAGCCATTAAAAAGAATACATTTGAATCAGTTCTAATGAGGTGGATGAAACTGGAGCCTATTATACAGAGTGAAGTAAGCCAGAAGGAAAAACATAAATACAGTATACTAACGCATATATATGGAATTTAGGAAGATGGTAACAATAACCCAGTGTACGAGACAGCAAAAGAGACACTGATGTATAGAACAGTCTTTTGGACTCTGTGGGAGAGGGAGAGGGTGGGAAGATTTGGGAGAATGACATTGAAACATGTAAAATGTCATGTAAGAAACGAGTTGCCAGTCCAGGTTCGGTACACGATACTGGATGCTTGGGGCTAGTG
>NW_011494796.1:7208406-7211516 GCF_000754665.1 Bison bison bison | reverse complement strand
GGAACACATGTATACCTGTGGCGGATTCATTTTGATATTTGGCAAAACTAATACAATTATGTAAAGTTTAAAAATAAAATAAAATTTATTAAAAAAAAAAAAAAAAGTTAGGCAATGCCCAGGGAGTATAAATAAAATACAAGCAGTGGCTTGACATAAATGGTATTTCTGATATGAAAAAAGAAATCACTGTTGCTCTCTTGGTCCCAATCAAATCTCCTCACTCAGAGTGCTCTACTCATATAATTAGCAAGAACCGCACTGGCATAGCTGCCCTGCATTCACAGGAATTATCAGGGAGCTGCTTTTTCACAGCATCAAAGTCAAGCCGTTAGTACCACACCCACATCTTAGTGTTCTGCCTGTCAGGGGCTGAACACATGAGACTCTAAGAACATACACAGTTTCTTATTTCCAGTCACACACTATCATATCATATCTATAGTGCCTTTACTCAAGCACTTTATAGCCATCATCTCTGGATTCTCCAGCCATACGACAGCTATTGCTCAGTTGCTAAGTTGCATTCAACTCTTTGTAACCGCATAGACTGTAGCTCACCAAGCTCCTCTGTCCACGGGATTTTGCAGGTAAGAATACTGGAGTGAGTTGTCATTTCCTACTCCAGGGGATAGTCCTCACCCAGGGATCAAACGTGTGTCTCCTGTCTCCCACATTGGCAGGTGGATTCTTTACTGCTGTGCCACTAGGGAAGCCCAAAACATGTATTATTGGTAACAATTTTATCCTTTTATAGAACTTAGGCCAGAGGCATTAGGTAGTTTGTTTAAGATCAGAAACAACATTCAAAATGAGTTCTGACTGCCTAACTTTTCATTCTTTAATATTTCAAACCCCAGTTCTCTTGATCACTCTGCCACCAGACCGCACCTTCTCAAACCCCAGCTGTTGCCACCACACTCCTACCCTCTTCTCGCAGGTGACGTGGGGATGAGCCTTGCTTAAAACGAGTCCCAGGTGTCAGTGAAGATCTTAAGACAGGAAGGGTGGTGCAGGGAGCCATGGGCTTTCATCTCTGTTATGAAACAGAGTTTCTGCATCAGCCTGTTTCCCCTCCGTGCTCTTCACCAAGCAGACCGTGTAACAACCTGATTCCAAGCGCCCTGTCAATGGAGATGTGGCATGGAAATGGTGACACAGCTGTGAGGGCAGAGGCCCCAAGTCCCGCCATCCTGAACGGGTCAAGCATCTTCGGGAAGGAGGCCATCTGCCTGTCTGACCTCGGCCACACCGGCTGCGGCCCTGGCACAGGGAACAGAATGTCGCCTTCTGTACTCCTTCCATCGACCACGTTTTCCTTTACTTTGACGTCAGCTCCCAGATTGCTTGCTGCGATGGGCTGCACCTTTTGTATTTTCTTTCCAGTCACAATATTGCTTCAGTCATAACCTCGGCACTTTGAGGAATAACTGTCTCTGACAAGGGGGTGAGTCACTGACAGAGAGTTGATAAGCATTACATACAGATGACAGAAGTCAGGACATATCGGATTACTGCTGTGAATATAATAAAAGAGAGACTAAACACTTTGGCAGCTCAAAGACAAGCCATTTCATAACTCTCTAGTGGGGCTATTATCTTCCATTTACTGCCACTGATAACCAGGTTGTGACTGTCTCTCCAAGATCTAGTTTCAATTCACTTAACACATTGCTGACCAGACAAGGTAGAGGAGGCAGATAATCGGGATTTTTTTTTTCCTTTTTTGGCATTTATTTTTAAAGTTTATCTTCTGCATCCCCCTTCCAGCCTGATAAGGTCCTATGCAAGGGGGCTTTAAGCCTTCTTGGAGAAGGCTGAGTGCAGCCACATTCCCTTTAATCTACACGTCTCTGTTTCCTTTGAAGCCATCCTATCCAGCTGGGAAAGTGACAATCCACTTTCCCCACTGCTCTGATACACCTGGGTCTAAAAGCCTGGTGCAATAAACATCCAGGCTATTTTTACCTTTTGAGGCTCTGAAGAGATAAGATTATCATTTTTTTTCTTAGCTAGCCTGAGCCACCTGAAGAGACAGATCAAGCATTGTGTTATCTGTCAGCAGAGACAGCCATGCAGCAGTGAGGATGGTATATGCACCTTCAGAATCGAATGCAAATTGTGTTTATAAGGTGTCAGAGAGATTTTGTTTCTAAATATGTGTGTGGGTGCTAAGTTGCTTCAGTCATGTCTGACTCTTTGTGGTCCCATGGACTACAGCCTGCCAGGCTCCTCCAGCCAAGAATACTGGAATAGGTTGCTATGCCCTCCTCCAGGGAATCTTCCCCACCCAAGAACTGAACCCATGTCTCCTGAGTCTCCTGCGTCTCCTGCATTGGCATGTGGATTCTTTACCACTGGTGCCACCTGGGAAGTGCTCTAAATATGTGTGTGCCGTCACTTCAGTCATATCTGACTCTTTGTGACCCCATGGACTGTAACCCACCAGGCTCCTCTGTCCTTGGAATTCTCCAGGCAAAAATACTGAAGTGGGTTGTCATGCTTTCCTCCAGAGGATCTTCCCTACCCAGGGATCAAACCTGAGTCTTTTATGTCTCCTGCATTGGGAGGCAGGTTCTTCACCACTAATGTGACCAGGGAATTATATTCACCTCCCTCTAATAAACCATTATAGAAAAGAACGTGAAAAAGAATATATATGTATATATAACTGAATCACTTTGCTGTACACTAGAGACGCACAAACGTTTAAAAAATAATTCATATGGCCTATAAGTTCGAGAACTGAATCCAAAGCAGAGTTGGCATGTGGCCTCCAGGACAGAACAGGGTTAAGCTGCAGCTTGAGAAATTTGTATGCAGGTCAGGAAGCAACAGTTAGAACTGGACATGGAACAACAGACCGGTTCCAAATAGGAAAAGGAGTTCGTCAAGGCTGTATATTGTCACCCTGTTTATTTAACTTATATGCAGAGTACATCATGAGAAACACTGGACTGGAAGAAAAACAAAAAACACAAGATTGCTGGGAGAAATATCAATAACCTCAGATATGCAGATGACACCACCCTTATGGCAGAAAGTGAAGTGGAACTCAAAAGCCTCTTGATGAAAGTGAAAATGGAGAGTGAAAAAGTTGGCTTAAAGCT
>NW_011494796.1:7204762-7208211 GCF_000754665.1 Bison bison bison | reverse complement strand
TATGGTTTTTCCTGTGGTCATGTATGGATGTGAGAGTTGGACTGTGAAGAAGGCTGAATGCCGAAGAATCGATGCTTTTGAACTGTGGTGTTGGAGAAGACTCTTGAGAGTCCCTTGGACTGCAAGGAGATCCAACTAGTCCATTCTGAAGGAGATCAGCCCTGGGATTTCTTTGGAAGGAATGATGTTAAAGCTGAAATTTCAGTACTTTGGCCACCTCATGCGAAGAGTTGACTTGTCGGAAAAGACTCTGATGCTGGGAGGGATTGGGGGCAGGAGGAGAAGGGGACGACAGAGAATGAGATGGCTGGATGGCATCAGTGACTCGACGGACGTGAGTCTGAGTGAACTCCGGGAGTTGGTGATGGACAGGGAGGCCTGGCGTGCTGCGATTCATGGGGTCGCAAAGAGTCGGACACGACTGAGCGACTGATCTGATCTGAGCTGATCTGGAGGCTTCAGCTCAACCTTGACCCCACTCTAACAAGTTTGTTTCTGAAACCCAAAAATGGGTGATGCTGAGTTTGATGATAAACTTTTTGCTCCGATTCTGATGGTTCAGAGGCTAGAGAAAGTGCTCCCAGCCTGACAGGTGAGCTTTTCTCAATAAGTACACTTATAGTGTACAATAAGTACACTTATATACACAAAATAAATAAAATCAAGACTGACAACAACCAGATCCAATTGACACACAGCGGGAGATGTTCTGTTTTGCAACTACACAACATCCTCTCTAAACTTGCTCACATATCTCCTTGACTCCTGAATCAATGGGAAGTGTCCACTGCATAGTCAGCACGGGGTTTTTACCAACCAATACTTGGAGCTTCAGTACAGGTCGCAGAATTCTGAAAAGAGAAAATATATGTGAATGATTTGTTTCTTTCCTTTTGGCTTTCTGTGTTGAGTGTTGCATTTAGATGAGTCTTATGAATAAGTTGTATGGCATGAACTTCCATATCCTATGCTTCCAGATTCCAAATTCCAGGGCTAGGCTGCAGTTAGCTCAGAATTGTTCATCTCTTTGGTGAAGAGGTTTAAATCTGCAACACTGCCTGGGAGTTCAGCTGCCAGTGGGTGGCTTCAGACCATGAGAACCATGGAGGTTAAGGATGAGAAGCACCAGGGTGGGGATACCCACCAAGTGCCAATCACCAAACACATCAACCTCAAAACAGGCCTCAGAGATAAGAATGATCGACCCCGTTTTAAGGAAGAAGTAGCTCATATTCAGCGTTTCCTCAGGTCCCTCAGCAAGTAAGTGGCAGATTCTGGTTTGAGCTCATGCATCTGACCAAGGTTCCTAAGCACTTTTCTCAGCCCACACTCTCTATAGGAACTGGAGTGAAAAAGCTTGCTCTCTCCCATCCCTCCATCTTGCAGAAAAAGATCCAGCAAAGTAAAGAGAAAAATTCATCCAGGGCAGCAGGATATAGTACCAGGAAAAGTGTCAGATCAGAAAAAGAAGTTAATAGACTATCATTGTCACCCCCTCAGAAAATAGGCAAACATTTATGCAAGCTGTCCAAAAGCAGTAATTAGAGACATTTGGCCACAGGCAGCAAGTTCTCGACCTTGGACCCAGGAGGGAGTTCCATTTCTCTGGAGGAGAGAACCTGCTATTTGTGTAGAGCTGCAGTCTTATATTAACATAAACAAAGTTCCAAGAAAGCCCTCTGGACCGAAACTCAGTATTTGGGATACATGAGTGGGATCTTTCTCTTTTGAAACTGAGGTTCATGGTGGGTGAAAGTGGGGCAGATGAAAAAGATATGAGTAAGATTGCTAAAGAAATGGATGTATTGCTGAACCAACTATGCAATTGACTTTGTGTTTCAGCTGTCCCTCCCGTAGACCACCAGCCCCAGCTTTGGGGTTGTACCTGAAGGTCAAGGCACCTTGAAAGTTCAAAGAACTTTATAGGGACATAGAAGGCAATGGCACCCCACTCCAGTACTCTTGCCTGGAAAATCCTATGGATGGAGGAGCCTGGTGGGCTGCAGTCCATGGGGTTGCTAAGAGTCGGACATGACTGAGCGACTTCCCTTTCACTTCTCACTTTTACACATTGGAGAAGGAAATAGCAACCCACTCCAGTGTTCTTGCCTGGAGAATCCCAGGGATGGGGGAGCCTGATGGGCTTCCATCTATGGGGTCGCACAGATTCAGACACAACTGAAGCGACTTAGAAGCAGCAGCAGAGTCAGTAAGGCTGATAGAATCTGTCTCCAGACATCTTCCCCATACATGCTCCTCATGCATTCTACTCCTCCTAGATAATCAATAGGCAAACTAATATTCAAAGTATTATGAATTTCCTGCTGGGTGCCACCTATGAAAGCTATTTCTGTTACCTTTAGAAATGATGGCCTTACAGTATGGGGAGGGAGGGGGGTTCAGGATTGGGAACACGTGTACACCCGTGATGGATTCATGTTGATGTTTGGCAAAACCAATACAATATTGTAAAGTAACTACCCTGTAATTAAAATAAATAAATTTATTTAAAAAAATAAAACATTATCAATAAAAAAAGAAACGATGGCCTTATCTTTAAAATCATTTACCCAAAGAATTTTAAAATGGCCAAGCAGTGTAGAGTATAGTCCAAGGACATGACCTCTACAGTGGGGCTGTCTTACTCCACTCATGGCTCTGCCACCTACTGCCCAAGGACTTGGTGGAGTAATGTACATTTCTCCTTATGAGTGTCCTCTCATACATGATTGGGATAATGATAGTGTTTTTATGAAGTCAAATGAGCTTCTAATGTCATTTAAAATCAGCTTATAGTCAGATCAGATCAGTCGCTCAGTCGTGTCCGACTCTTTGCGACCCCATGAATCGCAGCATGCCAGGCCTCCCTGTCCATCACCGGACAACTCCCGGAGTTCACTGAGACTTACTTCCATCGAGTCAGTGATGCCATCCAGCCATCTCATCCTCTGTCGTCCCCTTCTTCTCCCGCCCTCAATCCCTCCCAGCATCAGAGTCTTTTCCAACGAGTCAACTCTTCACATGAGGTGGCCAAAGTACTGGAATTTCAGCTTTAGCATCATTCCTTCCAAAGAAATCCCAGGGCTGATCTCCTTCAGAATGGACTGGTTGGATCTCTTTGTAGTCCAAGGGACTCTCAAGAGTCTTCTCCAACACCACAGTTCAAAAGCATCAATTCTTCGGCACTCAGCCTTCTTCACTGTCCAACTCTCACATCCATACATGACCACAGGAAAAACCATAGCCTTGACTAGATGAAACTTTGTTGGCAAAGTAATGTCTCTGCTTTTGAATATGCTATCTAGGTTGGTCATAACCTTCCTTCCAAGGAGTAAGCGTCTTTTAATTTCATGGCTGCAGTCACCATCTGTAGTGATTTTGGAGCCCAGAAAAATAAAGTCTGACACTGTTTTCACTGTTTCCCCATCTATTTCCCATGAAGTGGTGGA
>NW_011494796.1:7185368-7204662 GCF_000754665.1 Bison bison bison | reverse complement strand
CCAGATGCCATGATCTTCGTTTTCTGAATGTTGAGCTTTAAGCTAACTTTTTCACTCTCCACTTTCACTTTCATCAAGAGGCTCTTGAGTTCCTCTTCACTTTCTGCCATAAGGGTGGTGTCATCTGCATATCTGAGGTTATTGATATTTCTCCCGGCAGTCTTGATTCCAGCTCGTGTTTCTTCCAGTCCAGTGTTTCTCATGATGTACTCTGCATATAAGTTAAATAAACAGGGTGACAATATACAGCCTTGACATATTCCTTTTCCTATTTGGAACCGGTCTGTTGTTCCATGTCCAGTTCTAACTGTTGCTTCCTGACCTGCATACAAATTTCTCAAGAGGCAGATCAGGTGGTCTGGTATTCCCATCTCTTTCAGAATTTTCCACAGTTTATTGTGATCCATAGTCAAAGGCTTTGGCATAGTCAATATGTTTTTCTGGAACTCTCTTGCTTTTTCTATGATCCAGCGGATGTTGGCAATTTGATCTCTGGTTTCTCTGCCTTTTCTAAAACCAGCTTGAACACCAGGAAGTTCACGGTTCACATATTGCTGAAGCCTGGCTTGGAGAATTTTGAGCATTACTTTACTAGTGTGTGAGATGAGTGCAATTGTGCAGTAGTTTGAGCATTCCTTGGCATTGCCTTTCTTTGGGATTGAAATGAAAACTGACCTTTTCCAGTCCTGTGGCCACTGCTGAGTTTTCCAAATTTGCTGGCATATTGAGTACAGCACTTTCACAGCATCATCTTTCAGGATTTGGAATAGCTCTACTGGAATTCCATCACCTCCACTAGCTTTTTTCGTAGTGATGCTTTCTAAAGCCCACTTGACTTCACATTCCAGGATGTCTGGCTCTAGGTCAGTGATCACACCATCATGATTATCTGGGTCATGAAGATCTTTTTTGTACAGTTCTTCTGTGTATTCTTGCCATCTCTTCTTAATATCTTTTGCTTCTGTCAGGTCCATACCATTTCTGTCCTTTATCGAGCTCATCTTTGCATGAAATGTTCCTTTGGTATCTCTGATATTCTTGAAGAGATCCCTAGTGTTTCCCATTCTGTTGTTCTCCTCTATTTCTTTGCATTGATCGCTGAAGAAGGCTTTCTTATCTCTTCTTGCTATTCTTTGGAACTCTGCATTCAGATGTTTATATCTTTCCTTTTCTCCTTTGCTTTTCGCTTCTCTTCTTTTCACAGCTAAAGTCAGTAAATATAGGCTGTTCTGATTATTGTTATCATTATTACAGTTAGTTTGAATACTTAAGCATGAAATTTCTGCAGCTTCTCCCATAGATTTTATGAGATGAATATTTGGTGCAGACTCAAAAAACATGGAGTGAAATTATAGAAACTGAAGCTCAAAATTTCCCATCTATTTGCAAATGTACTTTTAAGCCATACAAGAAGCTAGTGTCCTATGAAATGGTCTGTGCTTTATGGATTAGCTCTTTAGTCATGGCTTTCCTGCAAACACTGGAGCAAGTTGTTATCAGCTGATATACTCCTCTAAGTTACAGTGAGTAAAGTCACCAAATAAAATTGTTTAATTTTTGATCATTAGGAAAACATTCTTTTTAGATGACTCCAGAAAGGCACAATTTGTGGAACTAGTTTCTGAACCATAAAACTGTTGAGCCAGGATTTTACAAAATAAAATAATTTTATGGTCATACAAAGAGTCAGCTCTGTCCTCAAAGTATATTCTTTTGTGTGAGTTAAAATTTAGAGACGGGTTTAGTTTGAAATAAAAGAAGTATATTACAAAGCTTCAGAGGATTATTTTTAGAAATGCTTACATACTAACTTTGGAATCAAGCTCTATCAATCAAACATAGATGGTTTGGGGTGGAAATAGTTAATAGGATGGTCATTATACCCATAATTGTGAAAGATTTCTGCACTCTGAAAACCATTTTCTTAATTATTTTAGGTTAACACTTGTGTCCATGGCAGGGGGAGGGAAGGGGCATGTGTAATCTGAAACCTCAGATATGGTGCCTGGTCTGAATTGAGATAACATTAAAGATTTTATTGCTGATACATTATAAATTATTTCTATTACTGTGGTCCTGCGGGTATTGCATTGTCAGTGCACTTTGCCTATTACCTCATTTAATGTTATTAACACACTTTGGGGTATAAAATTACAGTTTTATCATGGAAACCTTAAACACTTACATCCAAAGTACTGAAGCAAGTTATTATCTTTACTGACCAGACCCGTTTTATTGTCATTTTATCACTCATAAAATCTGAGATTCAATTTGATTTAACCATTAAGTAAAGCTTGGTCTCCATGAGTTTAAGTCCAGCTGTAATATTAATATATTAATATATAAGATGACTTCATTTTATTAAAGGTGAGGTAAGTTAGAAAACCTCTTTTAATGTCCTTCTGTGATCAAGAAATTTAACCTGACCTGTCTCCACTTCTGTTTCACCAACATCAACAAAAATTTAAGAGGATCTTCTTAGAGGGTGCTGAGCACCTTCTCTAACCTGCTTCTGGCCTTTATTAAAAGCCCGGGACACATTAATCAGCCACAAAATGGTATCACTCATCACAGTGTCAAGAGGCAATGTCCAATTTAAAAACAAGAAAGCACTAAGAACCCATCATGTTAAAGAAACATGGGCTACACTTTAAAAAAACTTAAAGCAGAAACTTAAGCACATCATTTCAATAGCTCCTAAGTTAAGAAAAGGGGAATGGGCTTCCCAAATCAATCCATCACTCAGAAAATAGAACACTACAGATAAGAGCACAGATCGTGTAAAAGTTTTTCTTACAAGGAACCCTTCTGGTCTTGCCTCTAAGCTTCCAGGTTAGAAGGAAATTGTTAGGCAGATTTCATTGAAAAAAAAAAAAAAAGCAATTCTTATCTTGTTACATTAAATGCCATCTAGATATTTTTCAAAGGAACATTTTAAGAGATATTCGAAATGTGCTACAGTCCATGGTAAGAAACAGTACAAGAGAAAGTTGTTAAGTCTAGAGCCTTCCTGTTTCCTAAGATTAAGAAACCGGGGGAAGAGGGCTCCCCTCCTGGGAATTATCACACTGCAACTTTGTAGCTCTGAAGAGGGAGGAGGAGCAGAGATTCTGGTTGGCCAAATGCCTCCTCTTTTGACCTTTAATTTCAGTACCTCTAAAGAGTCAGACACGACTGAGCGACTTAACTGAACTGAACTGAAAGAAAAGTTACGAGCGACCTAGACAGCATATTCAAAAGCAGAGACATTACTTTGCCAACAAAGGTCCATCTAGTCAAGGCTATGGTTTTTCCAGTGGTCCTGTATGGATGTCAGAGTTGGACTGTGAAGAAAGCTGAGTGCCAAAGAATTGATGCTTTTGAACTGTGGTGTTGGAGAAGACTCTTTAGAGTCCCTTGGACTGCAAGGAGATCCAATCAGTCCATTCTATAGGAGATCAGCCCTGGGTGTTCTTTGGAAGGAATGATGCTAAAGCTGAAACTCCAGTACTTTGGTCACCTCATGTGAAGAGTTGACTCATTGGAAAAGATTCTGATGCTGGGAGGGATTGGGGGCAGGAGGAGAAGGGGACGACAGAGGATGAGATGGCTGGATGGCATCACTGACTCGATGGATGTGAGTCTCAGTGAACTCTGGGAGATGGTGATGGACAGGGAGGCCTGGCGTGCTGCGATTCATGGGGTTGCAAAGAGTCGGACACGACTGAGCAACTGAACTGAACTGAACTGAACTGAAAGAAGAAATAAAACCTTCCTCCCCAAGCTGCCAAGGACTTTCATTATGAAAGTGCCTGGCACATAGAAGGTGCTCAGCAAGCAATCTCTCATTTTCTCTATTGCTGTGTTATCATATCAACATGAAATATGGCCCTAGAAGACAACATGCCATTGCACTGCTACATCTAGAACCACAAATAGATGGGAAGATAGCCAAAGGGTGAGGGGGTCCCTAAGGCATAGTTTAGTGCATGGGACTCAATGGAACTTAGTTTCCTGAGCATTGGAAAAGCATCACACATTAATAGCTGCTTTAAAAAAAAAAAAAAACAGAAATCTTCCATTGGAGAAATTCTCGTTACATGAGTTCAAGACTTCTTGTCAGCACAGAATCTCGAGGAAATTCTTGACACTTGTCTAAGAGTCAGCCTTGAACAAGATGGATTATCTAGTAAAGAAAGAAAGCAGAGAATCCCCTGAAATTGGAAGAAAGCATGATGGGAGTCATATCAAAGCAGTTTCACATAAGAATAACAGCTGGAGGAATGGATGAACTTCACTGGACATGGACAGGTAAAGCCAGACTGGGCTTCAGAGATCGTTAAATTCAACTCCTATCTTTGTATTAATAGGAAAGAAAATGGGAGCTTAGCAAGGGTTAGAAATTTGCCCAAAGTCACACAGCTATTTAATAGAAAGACCAAACCCAACAGCCATGCTTCCTGACCCCCTGTGTAGTATCTTCCCTTCACTGTGATGGTCCCTGACTGGGCAGAGGCTGTCTGTCCCACAGCAAGCTGTGAATCAATAGAGATTGTCTCCAGAGCTTCAGCCTTCTGGCTTTGTGCACTCTTCCTGCAGTAGCCATTGAATGAGCTTCTGTTAGATGGCAGGTTATATGGTGTGTGCCCTGGTGAAGCACCACCAAACCAGCTAAACCATGAGCATAGATGGTCTTGTATTATCTGTTGTGTGCAAGAGGATAGATAGATGGAAGATAGATATGGACATATAGATCACCTCCTCTTGTTTTCCTCTGGAAATGAGCAAGACCCTTCCTTGCACAACTCTGTCTTTTCTTCATTGTGGGGGATAGCCTCTCACTGCTGCTTCAAGGACTTCCTCCCTCCATCCAATAGTTTTTACCTGCTTCCTTTGAACTCCATGTTAAAGAAGTGACAATGTCCAAAGATTTCTTACATTTTCTTCTATATTGATCTTATGTCTCTCTATTCTTTTGCACTGTGTTCTAATAGAAATGCTTCAGAATGAAGTTTGAGTTCATTTCTCCTCAGTTGTGCCCTTTTGCCATTTACTTAAAATTTTAAGTATTTTAAAATTTCTCAGACTTTTGGATGGTTGTACTTTATGGATGTATCATTTTCCATGGCTCTCTAAGAATATTAAATTAACACAAATTAATGTATATACTGTGTGTTTATATAAACACAATTAATGTAATACAATTTATAATTAATGTTTGTAATATTTTAAATTATAATAATTAATTATATTAAAGTCATCTTTATGTAATTAGCTCTATTTCTCACAGTTTTGTGCCTTTCTTTCTGTTCCTTGATAATGTCTTTAGAGATGATTCTCTCCTTCTAACAAGTCTACAAAATGAAAACTATAATAAAGAAGACCAACTACCTCTCCTATCCCCTCACCTTGCTTCATCCCTCCTCTAACTGTAAGTAATATATATTTTTTTGGTTTTGTTTCAATCTAACCATATATACATGTAAATATAATATATTGATATTCATCTTCCTTAGTTACTATGATATCTAAGTGCTATAAACACTTTTCAGCAGTTTGCTTTTTTTCCTTAACCAGACATGCTGAGAATCAACCACAAAAGTATATGAAGCTAATTTCCCCTTTCTTGTTATGACTGCACAGTGTTTTTACTGTATGGATATACTTTAGGCTATTTAATAAACGCCTTAGAATTTTTTTTTTTCTGGAAACTAATTATACTGGTATTGACACCAACTACATGACTTTTCTCAGTAGCCATATGGGAATGGATAAAATGGCTTGACCCAAGACAACACTGATTAGACTTAGCAATGTTACTTTTAATAAAATTAACCTTATTCCCCCCTCACCCCCTGCCAAGCTTATAGAGTTCATAATGGTCAGAAACTACTACTACAGATAAAATATTCACAAATTTGGAACCCAAGCTTTTCCTATCCTCTCACACTGGTGTCTGATGAACACTAATTTCCCTATCCTAGCATCATTAATTTACACACCTTAGGGCTACGAATTCCCTTCTCATTCACCTAATGTTCAATTTCCATCAGTGTCAATGTACACCAGTATAAATACAATGACTATTTGCATGAAGTTCAGTATTCTACAGATCCCAGAGTCATGGGATTAAACCCGGAACTCCACCTTTTATGTGAACTTCAGTGGTACCATGGAGGTCAAGGCAATTTAATTTAGGTTAACCCGGAGTTGTTTCATTTGTAAGAGAACTGACCTGTAACACGTTTATTCAATTCTCTTTAAAATGGTGAAAGTGAAAGTCACTCTGCTGCTGCTGCTGCTACTGCTGCTGCTAAGTCACTTCAGTCGTGTCCGACTCTGTGCGACCCCAGAGACAGCAGCCCACCAGGCTCCCCCGTCCCTGGGATTCTCCAGGCAAGAATAGTGGAGTGGGTTGCCATTTCCTTTTCCAATGCATGAAAGTAAAAATTGAAAGTGAAGTCGCTCAGTCGTGTCCGACTCTTCGAGACCCCATGGACTGCAGCATACCAGGCTCCTCTGCCCATGGGATTTTCCAGGCAAGAGTACTGGAGTGGGTTGCCGTTGCCTTCTCCAAAAGTCACTCAGTCGTGTCCAACTCTTTGTGACCCCCAGGACTATACAGTCCATGGAATTCTCCAGGCCAGAATACTGGAGTGGGTAGCCTTTCCCTTCCCCAGGGGACCTTCCCAACACAGGGATCGAACCCAGGTCTCCCATATTGCGGGTGGATTTTTTACCAGCTGAGCCACAAGGGAAGCCCAAGAATCCTGGAGTGGGTAGCCTATCCCTTCTCCGGGGGATCTTCCCAGCCCAGGTATGGTGGCATACCTTTACTTTTCACCTTTCAGAAGCAGTGGTTACATAAATGGAATATTAAATTAAGTCTAAATATGTGGGCCTTAGTCAAATTTCATTATTTTTTATATATGATCATAATAAAGGATCAGGACATCCTTCATATTTCCAAGGAAAATTCAGTTTAAAAATCTTGTTCTTGCCAAACTCCATGAAACTGCAGAACATTGCATCACCCCAATAAAGCTATAAGTTTCATTGCATGCACCAACAAATCTAGTGGCTAGTTTCTGCACTCCCCTTTTGTAGAATTTATTTTACACCTATTGTACCAAATAGCATTTTAAACACAGACATACCAATTTCCAAACAAAAGCAAAGTCATTTCCCTTATTAGAAGAAGATATACCAACATCACCAACAATAAAGTCTTCAAACATTATTGCACTTTGGCTTTCATAATCTGACAATGCTTTCAATGATTCTGCAGATTAGTTTTAATGAACACATTAAAAAAAAACACTTTTAAGTAGACAGGAATATCCTAAATTACTTATATGTAAGAATTTTACAAACATTACCTACACAGTATCAGTGGTAGTGGTGGAGCCGAAGCATCCTGCACCTTCTCCAAGCTGCAAAGCAGGAACGAACGATGGAGTGGTGAAACTCGCGGCCCTTTTAAAAGCCGTGGCTCCTTCTGCCTGCAGATGTTAGCCTAGCATCTCCCTGTGCTTGCGGACTAGCTTGGTAATCCACTGGCTGTCAGGGTTTCTTCTAATAGCTTCACGGGAGGGATCAATGAGAATAACCTCAAAGTATTGGTATGGTAGAATCTTTGCCAACACAGTAAGAATGCAGGACACCCAGGGCCCCACAGTCACCCAGCTTGCTCCTCCACAACAAACTGAAGGCTTCTGCCCAAACTTGAATGGGCTGTTACCATCGTGGACAGACTTGCCATAGGGGACCCCCTTAGGAACTGGGCGTTTGCAGCCACCGCATCATGCGCGAATCCAAAATAAGCCGTCTCCTTTCTTGGCCTTGTATGCCAGCCTGCGTGCCTTGTCGCCAGGGTGGTGCTGGGGGCCCTGTGCAAATGAAGAGCTCAGGGGACCCTGACAGACATGTGTGGGTGGAGAACTCAGCCCTGCACCGCAAGCAGAAACTGCACTGCTACGTCAGGGTGCTGCTTCTTCCATAGCTCCTGGGTGGACTTGCAAGTGCCCAACCTGACTCACCTGATAACTGCCGCCAGACAGAAGGAATCGCCTAGAATTTAAATCCTGTCTGTGACCTTGAGTAAGTGATTTAACCTTTATAAATCCAGTTCTTAGGCCTGTGCCTGGTTGATAGTAGTTACCCTATAATCTTTAGTAGTAGGGGAAGAAACCCTGGCTAAAACTTTATCAGACTTAAAAAGGAAGGAAATGTAAATTTACTAAAGAGCTTAGAACAATCACTGGACTATAATGAGCACTCAATAAATAACTTTCTACATTATCATTGTTATTTATTTTTAATCTATAATCGTTAACCATTAGCAAAAGAGTACAGTGAGTGAATTAACATGGTTTGTACGTTGACATGATTATTCTTTTCAATTACTGGGAAGTTTCATAACTAATTTTATAATTAGTTATGGGCACAAACACTTACTTGGTTGGAAAAGTACCTGGTTATTAGCTATGAGATCTTAGAGGCTCTTACTCTTCAGAGGGATAATTTTATCCCTAGGTAAGAGCTGACAGGGAGTTTTAAAATAAATAGGTAGACCCAAAATATCACACAAACACACATACATGCACACACACACACGCAAACCTAGATATTATGTTTCTTGATGGAAAATACATGGTACTTACTACCTATGAAATATTTTTTGCTAAGTAATTGAATCAGAATCTCATCATCCTCTGATCCAAAAACCTATGGACAGGAACTACAGATATGAGAGAAAAAAGATGAAATTAACAAAGTTCAGAATATGGAAAACCTTATAGGAAAAAAATGCCAGATTCATCAAAAGTAAATTGCAAGGGAAAAATACATGGACAGAAACCTCTAAAGTAGATCATACGATTTCTCATTTCTTCTTCTGCCCAGCCACTAGCAACCACCATTCTGCTCTGCTTCTATATATTTGACTGTGTTCTGCGCCTCATATTGGTGGACTCACACAGGCTTTGTTCTTCTATGACTGGCTGATGTCACTTAGCCGAATGTCCTCAAGGTCCATCCATGCTCGCTGCATAATTATGCAAGATGGGTAAGTTTTAGAATATCTGCTGCATAACATGTGCCTATAGCTAATAATATTGCATTATACACTTAAAATTTGTTAAGAGGGTAGATCTCATGTTAAGTATTTTTACCACAATTTTAAAAAAAAGAAGAGAGAAAATCCATAGCTCTATGTCTTTGGTTGAACCAGCCAATCTAAAAATTATGATATAATCAAGGACATATGGACACTGAAAGATGTTTGATTATAGTAAGAAATTATTGGTTCCCCTAGGTTTTATAATAGTACTGTTTTAATTTTTTTTTAAGTCTTAGCTTATAAAAAATGTATACAAAAACTACTTAATGATACATTGAGTCAGCTGTTTCAAATTTCCAGTGTCTCTGAGACAGGCAACCAGAATGGTCAGAAGAGAGAATCATTTAATTAGCCAACTATGAGTATCCTCCTGAATCTGGTATAGCAGCAGAAATGTGCATTACTTTGCTGACAAAGGTCCATATAGTCAAAGCTATGGTTTTTTTAATCCAACTTAATCAAATGGATTAACTTCTTTGTAGCCAAAGATGGAAAAGCTCTATGCAGTCAGCAAAAACAAGACCTGGAGCTGAATGTGGCTCAGATCATGAGCTTCTTGTAAAATTTAGGACGATATTGAAGAAAGTAGCAAAAACCACTAGGTCATTCAGCTATGACCTAAGTCAAATCTCTTATGATTATACAGTGGAGGTGATAAATAGATTAAAGGTGTTAGCCTTTGTAGACAGAGTTCTTGAAGAACTATGGACAGAGGTTCAAAACATTGTATAAGAGGCAGTGATCAAAACTATCCTTAAGTAAAAGAAACACAAGATGACAAAGTGGTTGTCTGAGGAGGCTTTACGAATAGCTGAGGAAAGAAGAGAAGTGAAAGGCAAGAGAGAAAGAGAAAGGCATACTCAGCTGAATGCAGAGATCCAGAGAAGAGCAGGGAGAAATAAGGTCTTAAATGAACAATGCAAAGAAGTAGAGGGAAACAGTAGGATGGGAAAGACTAGAGATCTCTTCAATAAAATTGGAGATACCAAGAGGACATTTCGTGCAAGGATGACTACAATAAAGGACAGAAACAGTAAGGACCTAATGGAAGCAGAAGAGATTAGGAAGTGATGGCAAGATGGTCATTCACCTAGAACCAGACATCCTGGAGTGTGAAGTCAAGTCGGACTTAGGAAGCATTGCTATGAACAAAGCTAGTGGAGGTGACAGAATTCCACCAAATCTATTTAAAATCCTAAAATGCAATGTTATTAAAGTGTTGCACTTAATAGGTCAGCAAATTTGCAAAACCCAACAGTGGCCACAGGACTGGAAAAGCCAGTTTTCATTCCAATCCCAAAGAAGAGCAATGCCAAAGAATGTTCAAACTACCTTACAATTGCACTCATTTCACATGCTAGTAAGATTATGCTCAAAATTCTTCAATCGAGGCTTCAGCAGTATGTGAACTGAGAAATTCCAGATGTACAATCTGGGTTTCAAAGAGGCAGAGGAACACGAGATCAAATTGCCAACATTCACTGGATCATGGAGAAAGCAAGGGAGTTTCAGAAAAAAAAACATCTACTTCTGCTTCATTAACTAAGCTAAAGCCTTTGACTGAGTGGATCACAGCAAACTGTAGAAAATTCTTAAAGAGGTGGGAATACCAGACCACCTTACCTGTCTCCCGAGAAACCTGAATATTTCTCGGGAGACAGGTAAGTAAAGAAGTAAAGAGTAAAGAAGCAGCATTTAGAACCAGACATGGAACAGCTGACTGGCTCAAAACTGAGAAAGGAGTACAACAAGACTATATTTTCACTCTGCTTATTTAACTTATATGCAGAATTCATGACGTGAAATCCCAGGCTGGATGACTCTACTGGAATCAAGATTGCTGGGAGAAATATCAACAACTTCAGATGTGCAGAGGATACCACTCTAATGGCAGAAAGTAGAGAGGAATTAAAGAGCTTCTTGACGAGGCAGAAAGAGGAAAATTAAAAAGCTGGCTTAAAACTAAAAATTAGAAAACTAAGATCATGGCATCTGATCCCATCACTTCATGGCAAATAGAAGGAAGAAAAGTGGAAGCAGTGAGAGATTTTCTTTCATTGGGCTCCAAAATCACTGCAAATGGTGATTGTAGCCATTAAATTAAAAGATGCTTACTCCTTAGAAGAAAAGCTCTGATAAACCTAGACAGTGTGTTAAAAAGCAAAGTCTTCACTTTGCTGACAAAGTCTGTATCAGATCAGATCAGTCGCTCAGTCGTGTCCAACTCTTTGCAACCCCATGAATCGCAGCACGCCAGGCCTCCCTGTCCATCACCAACTCCCGGAGTTCACTCAGACTCACGTCCATTGAGTCAGTGATGCCATCCAGCCATCTCATCCTCTGTCATCCCCTTCTCCTCTTGCCCCCAATCCCTCCCAGCATCAGAGTCTTTTCCAATGAGTCAACTCTTCACATGAGGTGGCCAAAGTATTGGAGTTTCAGCTTTAGCATCAGTCCTTCCAATGAACACCCAGGGCTGATCTCCTTTAGGATGGACTGGTTGGATCTCCTTGCAGTCCAAGGGACTCTCAAGAGTCTTCTCCAACACCACAGTTCAAAAGCATCCATTCTTCGGCGCTCAGCCTTCTTCACAGTCCAACTCTCACATCCATACATGACCACTGGAAAAACCATACCCTTGACAAGATGGACCTTTGTTGGCAAAGTAACGTCTCTGCTTTTGAATATGCTATCTAGGTTGGTCATAACTTTCCTTCCAAGGAGTAAGTGTCTTTTAATTTCATGGCTGCAGTCACCATCTGTAGTGATTTTGGAGCCCAGAAAAATAAAGTCTGACACTGTTTCCACTGTTTCCCCAGCTATTTGCCATGAAGTGATGGGACCAGATGCCATGATCTTCGCTTTCTGAATGTTGAGCTTTAAGCCAACTTTTTCAGTCTCCATTTACACTTTCATCAAGAGGCTTTTGAGTTCCTCTTCACTTTCTGCCATAAGGGTGGTGTCATCTGCATATCTGAGGTTATTGATATTTCTCCCGGCAATCTTGATCCCAGCTTGTGTTTCTTCCAGTCCAGCGTTTCTCATGATGTACTCTGCATATAAGTTAAGTAAACAGGGTGACAATATACAGCCTTGACATACTCCTTAAAGCTATGTTTTTTCCAGTAGTCATATACAGATGTGAGAGTTGGAGTGTAAAAAAGGCTGAGCACCGAAGAATTGATGCTTTTGAATTATGGTGCTGGAGAAGACTCTTGAGAGTCCCTTGGACAGTAAGGAGATCAAACCAGTCAGTCCTAATGGAAATCAATTGTGAATATTCATTGGAAAGATTGAGGCTGAAGCTGAAGCTCCAATACTTTGTCCATTTGATATGAAGAGCCAACTAATTGGAAAAGACCCTTATGCTGGGAAAGACTGAAGGCACGAGGAGAAAAGGATGAGAGGATGAGAATGGCATCACCAACTCAATGGACATGAGTTGAAGCAAACTCCAGAGAAAGTGAAGGACAGGGAAGCCTGGCATATTGCTGTCTATGGGGTTGCAACAGAGAGTTGGACCTGACTTTGCTACTGAATAACAACAATATCCCATTGTATATACATCTTCTAAACAACATCTATATTCTAATGGAAGCAGGCAGCCCAAATAATAAATAAACACTAATATTCCAACTTAACCCTTGTCTGGCTGTGTAAACTTAAACAAGTCACTGATCTTCTCTGGGTCCCAGGTTCTCATTTTTAATAAGAAGGGTGTGGACTTCTGCTTCTTGAACACAATGGAATTTGTATTAGATGACTTTTCTCACTCATGACAGACATTGCTAATGAATGACCTCAGTCCCCAGCTGACTTTGAAAGCAATCTAACAACCTATAACTTAGCACTACAGGAAGTCACCACTTATTGTGAGATGAAGCTTTGTCCCGAGATGAAGGAGTATCCACCATCTGGGACATTGCTAGACACCACGCAGATTAAAAGGGATAAAGAATCACTAACTGGATTTTAAATCTTCTGCATGTGTCCTGCTTTGGCTCACCTTTCATTGATCATAGGAATTTTTTAGGACCACCCCTAAGTTCTCACTATGCAACTGGATGGAAAGAAGACAGAAAATATAAGATATGACATTATATTTATACAGGGCTTTATATTCTACAGACAATGTTTACAATATTCTTTCTTCTGCTTTCCTAGTTCCACAAAGTAAGGAAACAATAGGATCATTCTGATTTTACAGAAGGGAAAACTTAAAACTAAGAGATCTAGCTCATTATCACAGATTAATAGGTGGTGAACCTGGGACCCAGCTATGTTCAGCTTATCTCAAGTTGCAATTCATTCTCCTTCTCTTCTCTTCATATTCACTCTAGTACTTTGCAGCAGAATAGGGCAGACTTAAATTCAAAAGTGAATCTAATACATTAAAATGTAATAACAGAGAGATTTTATCTGTAACATTTGTTTTCCTTTAGTTATATCTCTAATAACATTTATCTATAGTTACATAGCTATGTGCGTGTATGTGTAAGTGCATGCTAAGTTGTTCCAGTTCCTGTCTGACTCTTTGCAGCCCCATGGACTGTAGCCCACCAGGCTCCTCTGTTCACAGGATTCTCCAGACAGTAATACTGGAGTGGGTTGCCATGCCCTCCTCCAGGGGATCTTCCCAACCCAGGGACTGAACCTGAGTTTCTTAAGTATCCTGAACTTGCAGGTGAATTTTTTACCACGAGTGACAGCTGGGAAGCCCATATAGTTGTATACCTATTTTTATTTACCTATAGTTAGAAAGAGATACTTAAACCAATCACTTTTCTTAGTCATTCAGTCGTGTCCAACTCTGTGCAACCCATAGACGGCAGCCCACCAGGCTCCCCTGTCCCTGGGATTCTCCAGGCAAGAACACTGGAGTGAGTTGCCATTTCCTTCTCCAATGCATGAAAGTGAAAAGTGAAAGTGAAGTTGCTCAGTCGTGTCTGACTCTGAGCGACCCCATGGACTGCAGCCCACCAGGCTCCTCCGTCCATGGGATTTTCCAGGCAAGAGTCCTGGAGTGGGGTGCCATTGCCTTCTCCGATATAGTTATATACCTGTATTTATTTACCTATAGTTAGAAAGAGATACTTAAACCAATCACTTTTCTTAATGATTATATGCATGCAGGCATAAATAGAAGACACAGGTGACATAGAGCTAACTAAAGAAAGGTGCAAAAATATTAGGAACAAATAACAGAATAGTGTGGCTGAAAGAAAATTGTATCCAGGAAAAGCTGCAGGTTATTTTTCACTAACAAACAGCTCCAGAAGTGTGCCTTATCACAGCAAAAGTTGATTTGTCGCTCACAGCCTCCTGCACATTCAGGAAACCTAAGTCCTAGCCCCAGTCTATCAATAAAGCAACTTGTTCATAAAACACTCATAGACATAAGATTTGTTCCAAGGATAAAATTATATTAGATCTTCAAGTGCTTTGAAACAGAAAGAAAACTTTGCAAAAAGCATAAAGGCCATTTTTCAATGGCCAGGGTTAAGGCTGAGAAGTCTGGAGCAATGTTAGCCTCTATGGCCACAAATAAAACTAGGATAGTGTGGGAGGTACCAACACAATCTCTTCCCTAATCTCACACAATGAGTGTATTTACTGAGCTTCTGTTGTATGCAAGACAGCATGGGGCAAAAAAAGAAGCATAAGGCATAACTCCTGTTCCCAATGAGACGGCAAGCCAGCCACAAACAGATGTCAAGTATAAGGTCTATCAGGATTCCCCCGGGGTTCAACGGTAAAGAATCCACCTGCAACACAGGAGACATGTTTGATCCCTGGGTCGGGAAGGTCCACAAGAGGAGGGCATGGCCACCCACTCCAGTATTCTTGCTGGGAAATTCCATGGACAGAGGAGCCTGGCGGGCTATGGTCCATGGAGTTGCAAAGCTGGGTGACTGAGCAGTTCTATCTCCCAGTCTTTTATTTGAAGCTTTACGGTGGTTAGTTTATTCAACCTAAAGACAAAACAGACCAGCTTTCAGATATTAAATCTGCACCCTCAAAACCCAGGGGCACTCACTTTACTGTGGGGTGGGAAAGAGATACCTTTGAGTCAGTTTTGAAATGGGCTGTGGGACTTGGGGGTATAAAGCCCAGGCCAAAGGAAAAAAAAAAAAATCTATCCTTTCATAAATGTAGCATTTTGCTACTTTGGATTTTATACATGTAGATGAAGGGGCAAGATACTGAGGATGGGGAGAAAATTACTTTACTCTGGAGAATCTCAGGGACAGGGGAGCCTGGTGGGCTGCCATCTATGGGGTTGCACAGAGTCAGACACGACTGAAGCAACTTAGCAGCAGCAGCAGCAGCAGCTGCATCATTTCAAAGAAGCTGAAAGTTATAATACAAAATTCATTCAATAAATTCATGCAGCAAAGATCTTTTCCAACACTTCTGGTGTACTAGACTTTGTGCCAAGTCCTGAAACAATGAAGTTTAACTCTTGAATTATATCTGTTCTCTGGGAGGTTCATTCCTGTAGGGCAGCCCTCCAAGCATGAAGTATGAACTGTCACACACTGTACTCTGAAAAATGTGAACTACCTTTACTGTAGGGACCTTCCAACTATGCTGTACTCAGTTATACTAGGGAAACCAAGGCAGCATGGCAGACTCTGGATCTCAAAACACCAACAACCTTAGGTCTTGGATTCCCCTTGTCCTGTAAGTCTCAACTGACACATGGGGTAGTTTCACATGATGAGGTCTTGAATTGCCAACTACGGGTAGATTTAATAGAGAAGATGGCAGCCCTTTCAGAACTCCATTAGGTTAACAATATTAACAGAGATTCTGCACTACAGAGCTAGCAATAGAATGAGTATATCAAAGTAACCAGTCCCACACTGACTGGCACATACACGAAACCCCCATAGCAACAGAGATGACAGCTTGGTAACAGCAGCTGCTGCTTAATTGAAAACATTAGAAAAATATTACATTATATCTACATTCATTGTTTCTCTGTTTATTTTCATTGCAAGTGAGAAAATAACCCAGGAAAAAAATACAAAAGGAACGGGAAATAAAGATTCAAGACGAATAATGGTAATGGATGAACTGTTGCTTGAAATGTAATTTTCTGGGGATTCATCCCACTTCTCATGTGAATGAGCAGTCTTTCTTTTTGGTGTGTTCCAAGGGCCAGACATTCCTTCCATAATGTTGCATTTACTCCCTAGTCAACCCTTTCAGTTGGATTAACTTGGAGGAGAAATGGCATATGTATGTGTTTGTGTGTCAGGGAAGAGGGATTCAGATGTAAAGTGTCTGTATATATACCTAGATAGATTTGAGACTCTAATCACATTACTGTAAAGCTAGCATGTTTTTGAAATACAGTACAAGTTCAGCCTGGCAGAGTGGCTGGTTCACACCAAACCAAACACGGATGTATGGAGCATGAATGGAGGAGAGGCAGCAAGGAGAGAGCAGTACCCCCGCAGCTCCATGCAAGCAAAATACCTTAAACAATGGACAAGGGAGGGGGCATTCATTCTCAAAAGGTGAAGCAAGAAGGGACCTAGGGTTCATCTGGTATCCTCACGCATTCAGATCAGACACTTAAAACTTTTTGCTGGTGACTCAGAATGTCAGATAAAGGCAAAAGATGAGGTTTATTTTTGGTCAAGGTTTTTTTTTTTCCCCTGAAAATATTGCCAGAAGTAATAGTCCTCATGAATTTCATGGTCCCTAAACACTACTTGGCATATAGTCAGGATCCATCTGGACATTGGAAATCAGGCGGCCACATTTGAAAATGAGATTTCCAAAGGCAGGCAATGCCCTGAAGATTCTCATCACAAAATAAATATCAAATGTTCTATTTAATAACAATGAACTCACAAAATAAACATGTTGCAAACTCATGAGTCCAGAGACTCTACCCTACAATTACAGCTGCATTTTTTTTCCAGTAGAATTCAGGTTTTTTTCAATATTGACTACACCTTTTGAAAGAAAAACAAAAATGCTATCAGTAAGCTCCTTGAGGTCAAGGACTGGGTCTCATTTATTCTTATGTTCACTGTGACACAAAATGAGAAGCCTTTCATGTAGTAGATGTTCTACAGATAAACATGGCCATGAATTGAAGCGAAATTGATGACATTGAAAGATGAAATGTACTGAAGGCATTTTCTAATTAATCAAGAATTCCACAACATGTTTTAATTGATTAATTTATTACTTATTCAATGAAATAGGAACTATTCTGGGTCAACAGAGGTGCTAAGGATACACTGTGATTTCTACTCAATTTGCATTTTTCCCTTAGCTGAAAGAGGTGGGAAAACATTCTTCCTAAATCAGTGGCTTCAGTTACTCAACTTACTTTTCAATAAACAAGTCAATTATTACATCAAAGGTTTTAGGTAAATTTGACTAACATAGGAAAACATCATTTGAAAGGAACAATTGAAAGCAGATCTTTTGCCCCTTTTCTGTTTGCTCATTTCTGTTCCCTTCTAACCTTAAAAGAATCTAATTATACGAATGAGATCAGTAGGCAATTTAATCTAGCTCCCAACTTATGCTCTCCTTAGTACACATCATGCCTTTTCTAACTTGATTCTTTTTCTAGATAAAAAGAAGTAAGACTAAAGAATTAAGTGGTTAAAAAAAAAGACTAACTCCCTGCCCTCAACAGCCCCACTAAGCAGTCCTGCGGGCAGATCACTCAGACAGTGTAATATCTGAACTGAGAGTCAGCTAGTCTACATGCGATGGAGAAGGATGTAAAACCAAGCCCCGACCCCCACCTCAGTGATTCCCTGAGACTCTCCCCCACCCCCATTATCCACTTTAAAAACTGTCTTGACTGAGCAGAATCTTTGAAATTGGTCTCTGGACACAAGTCCACCTTCTCTCCAGATTGCCAGCTTTTCTAATTAAAGCACCTTTCCTTTGTATTGACACTTGCCCCTCAAAGTACTGGCTTATGAGTAGGATCAGCCCAACCTGGGTTCAGTGACAAGATGCTTTTGTAACATACTTGAGGGATTTTTGCTTCTTTGACTGATTGATTGTTTTGTTTTCCTTTCCTAAAGTAAGACTGCCTTACTCATTGGGTCTGTGCAGAGTGGAGAAGCCTTTCTAATGGTTGCTAGTTAGCCATCCATGCAAAGCTATCATAATGGTTTCAACTTTTAAATCATATGAGGACTATCAGTCTAGCAACTGTGTCATTCTACTTGATGTGCAATAACACCTAGATAGACTACAGCCCTTCCTCCAATCATCAATATCATAATAAGTATTTAATTACTCTATCATATTTTTATTTTTTAAATTTATTTTATTTTTAAACTTTACAATATTGTATTAGTTTTGCCAAACATCAAAATGAATCCACCACAGGTATACCCGTGCTTCCCATCCTGAATCCTCCTCCTTCCTCCCTCCCCATATCCTCCTTCTGGGTCGTCCCAGTGCACCAGCCCCAAGCATCCAATATCATGCATCGAACCTGGACTGGCAACTTGTTTCATACATGATATTATACATGTTTCAATGCCATTCGCCCAAATCTCCCCACCCTCTCCCTCTCCCACAGAGTCCAAAAGACTTCTATACATCAGTGGCTCTTTTGCTGTCTCATACACAGGGTTATTGTTACCATCTTTCTAAATTCCATATATATGCATTAGTATACTGTATTGGTGTTTTTCTTTCTGGCTTACTTCACTCTGTATAATAGGTTCCAGTTTCATCCACCTCATTAAAATTGATTCAAATGTATTCTTTTTAATGGCTGAGTAATACTCCATTGCGTATATGTACCACTGCTTTCTTATCCATTTATCTGTTGATGGGCATCTAGGTTGCTTCCATGTCCTGGCTATTATAAACAGTGCTGTGATGAACATTGGGGTACACGTGTCTCTTTCCCTTCTGGTTTCCTCAGTGTGTATGCCCAGCAGTGGGATTGCTGGGTCATAAGGCAGTTCTATTTCCAGTTTTTTTAAGGAATCTCCACACTGTTCTCCACATTGGCTGTACTAGTTTGCATTCCCACCAACAGTGTAAGAGGGTTCCCTTTTCTCCACACCCTCTCCAGCATTTATTATTTGTAGACTTTTGGATAGCAGCCTTTCTGACTGGCGTGAAATGGTACCTCATAGTGGTTTTGATTTGCATTTCTCTGATAATGAGTGATGTTGAGCATCTTTTCAT